>NC_134710.1:289888275-289940775 GCF_043290135.1 Rhipicephalus microplus | reverse complement strand
ATTTTCAGGAGGCTGGAGTGGGTGTATTTTTCTCATCAGCTTAATTGGTTTTTTGCGCTCCGATTGCCTGACTTCACATCAATTTATCTCGCAGAATTTCTGGCTATTACATTAGCTCTTCGAGAACTAAGTTTTTAGCAATCAAAAGCTATTATTATTTTGGATGTTTTGTCTGTTTGTACACATTTACCGTCCGCAAAGCTGTCTCCTCTTCTTAGGATATTTTGGTCTCTCGTACCGCGTAGCCTATCCAAAGTTCGGTTTCTTTGTGTTCCCGGACATGCTGGAATTGCACTAAATGAATCTGCTGACTTGCTCGCTTCGGCATCTTTAAATTTCCCGGTGGTACTAGTAGCTCCTCAGTTTTTTTTTATTACAGCTGAACGATTCAAACGCCTGTTAATCTTAATAATCAACAAAACCTTACTCCAACAGTCTGAAGAATTTTGGCACTTGCAATTCACATAGAACACCGCAAAATGCTTTTCCCGTCAATGTGAGGTCACCCTCCCAAGCTTTCGCTGTAGAGTTCCTTGGTTCAATTTCTATCTCCACAAATCAGGATTTTCACTAACTAACCTATGTGCAGTTTGCAATGAACCAGGAACAATAGATCACTTTCTTCTCACAAGCCGCCGCTTCGCCTCACTGCGCCGAATCATTCTTGAGAGACCCATTGGTATGCTCGCATTGGCAGTTAATACATCCAACCTTTCATCGTTTGGAGCCAGTCAGTTGGGTGCGGGCCGCAGTACTATTCTGTCAGCGCTACATAAATTTATGCCGGCAACCGGAAGATTACACTACTAGTGATACTGCCAGATATATCCAACTCTTTGTCCCCGTTTTTTATTTTTGCCCATTTTTTTATATATTCTGGTTTATCAAATTCTTCTGTACTTTTCACCTTTTTTAAAGGAACATATATTATTGTTCTTATCTAATTTCGTTCTTTTTTATCAAGCGTTGTGTAAAAATTTCTGTTATAAAGTACAGTGTGGCCAATTCCCCTTGCGGGTATGAGCCAAGATCTAGGCGACAAGACTAGACAAGTTTTCTGTTCACTCTGCACGGACTAACAGTCGGCTTAAAAAGCACCACTGTTTTAAAAAAAAGAAAACGCAGTTGGGGCTATAAAAAAACATACTCATTTGACACAAACGCACGTGAGACGTTTTCTCCATATGCGTCGAGCTACGCGACATAACCTCCCACCTAGAAACGCCAGTTCACCCTTCCTGCGCTCCCTTTCCGATACTGGACGCGTATTTGCTCGCCAGGCCAAAAAGCACAATGGCACTGCATTAGTAAACGAACGAAGCAAAGTTCGAGGGAACACGGCACAGACTGCAAGATTGACAAAAATTGCTCTCCACCTTTCTCTATCTTTTATTCCCATGTGCCTTTTTTTCGCTTTTTTTTTTGTCTTTCCATATCCACCTAAGCCCTCCCCCCTCTGCATGGTAGCAAAATATATATTTGCTTTCTATACAAACGTCTTTTCTCTTCTTAGTTTTCTCGCTTGTTGTCCCCCTCTTTGTCTTTCTCTCTCTTTTCCTATATGTCAAAATTTTTATGGAATTATATGCCAAGCGTGTATTATATTTATTAATTGTTATTGTACGTTTTTTTTTAATAACTGTTTGAGCTTTGCACTCAGGATCGTTTTCCTAAGACATGGGTGAAGGATATGCTGTGTCGAAAATGCAAAGAACATTGTGGAATATACTAAGAAAGAGATGCCTATTATTGTGAAACCCATAACGTTGGTAGCCACAAAAGTTGTATCTACGCTGCATGTAGACTGCGTGAAAAAAACGTCATTCTACAGTTTTGACAGGGTACGTACGCGCAATGAAGTATAACAACCATTTAGGCCTAGAGTACAGCTCATCGTACAGTATAAACTATAGTGTAAAACTGCATGCTCACAGGAACTAAAACAAAAGAAATATCAGAAGTGAAAGATTTTCCAAACCAAAGGAGACAGCGACGGGGCGTCTCTCAAAGCACGTTTCGGGCACGCATCATTTCCTAGCGAGGACACCTTCGCCAGCGACCGTTTCTTCTTGGCGCGACTCGTCTCATCCAAACGCAGTTTCCCGTGGCACGCCTATTCATCGCACGTGATGTGAACACCGTTGAGGTCGCACACTGGGTATAATGAACCTAGCCGGTCTTGAAAAAGTGCTATTACAGTCGATATATTGCAAGGGAACTCGATAGAGTATTCTTATCACCACCTTCCGAATGTACAACACGCCAGTTTAAAGGAGTTGGATATATGCTTAGTGTTTCTGTCCCATTTTTCGCGTGATACAGGGGCGAACACACTATTTCGTCACCGTGTGAACCCTTCCCAATTGACCACGCATTCTTACTTCCTGACGTGGTAGTCGTTACTTCGTGGTGCTGAACAAAAGGTTGTGGGTTCGCTTACAGGCAACAGTGGTCGCCTTCATATGGGGGAGGAAGTGGTATACGAGCCCCAAAATTTTTATGCGTGCTTGACTACAGTCGTTCGTATTAACTGGAGCTATGGCCTCTTTAATGGTCTTTGCGTTTTTCAGGGGCGTAAAAGTTCACTATTTTGTTTCATTTGTATATATTGCCATGCTCACTAAACCTGCGTTCGAAATTGACTGTCGATTACATGATAAAGAGTAGCTCACAGCATATCCACGGAGCGAATGATAATGAGTGGAGCGAAGTGTCCATCCGTCCGTCGATGCGTCTGCCCGACCATCCGTCCGTGCATTCATCCGTACGTCCGTGCATTCGTCTATTCGTCTGTGTGTCCGACCGTAAATCCGTCCATACGTCCGTCCGTGCTTCCGGCCAAGCTTTGGTTCATCCGTCTATCTGTCTGTCTGTCTGTCTGTCTGTCTGTCTGTCTGTCTGTCTGTCTGTCTGTCTGTCTGTCTGTCTGTCTGTCTGTCTGTCTGTCTGTCTGTCTGTTTGTCTGTCTGTCGACGAGCACGAGCTGCCGCGGTCCTTCGCGCCTACCACTCGACTTCGTCTATGCCCCACCAATGATTCGACATGTGCTGTGACGATCCAGGAAAATGAGAGAGGCACTCGTTCCTTGCGCATGAAGGCAGATCCCGAGCAGCAGCCAATCGGAGAGTAGCAGTACAGCGCCATCTAGAATATTCTCACTCAACTGCAGTTTGAATGTACTTCTATGAGACAGCGCTATTTATTATACTGTTCGGGAGATACTGCCGGTTACGTCTGCTGCGGGACAAGGTTAGAATAGGAGGAGCTTCGCTCCTAAAAAAATTATTATAACCATGTCTAGTACAGTATCCGTGTGGCAGGCTGCGAAAGGGCTTATCGTCCGAACTCTGCAGCCACCTTTGATTGCTCGTCACTGTTTATCATATTTTAATATGTCATTACCATGCGTACATTATTCATTATCATTCTTGCATTGTTGATAACTTTTCTTGCTTCAATCCCCCCTCACAATATGAAGAAGCAAACCTCGTTAAATGCTTTAAAACATTTGTTCATCTATCTATCTATCTATCCATCTACCTGTCTGTCTGTCTGTCTGTCTGTCTGTCTGTCTGTCTGTCTGTCTGTCTGTCTGTCCCACAGTGTATGGGGTGTTTTGTGAATACAAGCCAACAGTTCATTCATTCATTTATTCATTCATTAGTTAGTTCTAAGTCTCTTAGGTACTCAATGTGTTTGCGACTTGTAAAAAAATTTAGAAAGATGAGCGCCGCAGTTCTAGTAAAGAGTAGTTGAATAAAAAAATTACAGCATATCCACGGAGTGAATTATGATGCGTGAGGCGAAGCGTCCGTTCGTCTGTCCATCCATGTGTCTCTCTGTGTCTGCCCGTGCGTCCATCCTTCTGTCTGTCTGTCTAACCGTCCATTCATCGGTCTGTCTGTTTTTCTGTCCACTCATCCATACATCTATTCGTCTGCTCCTATCACACAAGAATACTTATCAGACGATCGGACAGACGGATGGGTGGATAGACGTCTTGCCCCGCTCATAAGCATTCTCTCTGTGGTCATGCTGTGGATTCTTTCTTATAACAGCGCCATCTATCCTTTCTTATAGTCAAATATACGTAAACCACTAACGCCATGTAGGAGTATTACTTCCAATAACATACACAACGCCATCTAGTGAGATATTCGCACACTGGATACATCTATACTACATACGAACATAGGAGGGTCCTACCCACATCCTAAGAAGCTTCGCCCCTAAAAAGGCTCATCGCTGCATCACAGGAATTGGCATAACACGAAAGGGAAACATGACTTAACAGAAGTGAGTAATTTTTCACTGTGCACTGATGTACAAGACATTGCATAATGTGTGTTCGTGCTTGGCTGCTATAGTGCGTAATGACGTGGATGTACCAACATTGACACCTCGTTGCACTACTCCATAAAGTCTGGCACTCCATACGTACTCATTCAAAACATCACTTCAGAGAAACGCCAAGGTGTGCGCCCCCTCGTAATAGGATGATTTACGCCTATGCTCACGCACGCACTATACCATACTGTGCTTCAGGAACGCTAGAGAAGTAATTTGAGCCGTAAACGCTGAAGGCGTTCAACTTTCCACTGCAATTTGTCTCGCTCTATACCAAAGCGCGATATTTGCCCATCGAAAGGCATCGCGTTACTCTTTTGTTGGCGCCGAATAGCAGCTTATCGCAGCTATTTAGTGTCATGACGCAGTATTCATCAGTCGAGCCTATACGGCAACACCACCATTCCAACCAAGAATCGCCGAGGGAGTGATAATGTGCGAGATACAATGCGCTTTTGAGAAGCTTCGTACATGTGCGTAAGTAGAGCAGTGGGTAGAGCGCCCGGCATCTATTGTCACAGCCTCAGAGGGTATGAGGCCTGAGAGATCATAAGGTGACTCGCGTCAATGGAACTTTTTTTAATTTCTATTCGTCATCCGTTAGGATGTATTTTATCAACGACATATCTATTAGGAAAGTACGTCAGGGAAGTGTGTAAAAAATGATCTCACAATTGCCATGTAAGGGTCATAATATAGCGGGATGTTCTGATACTGCAGTGGCGCTAGATTGTAGAGTTTAAAACAGTTCTACCTTTTTAAAGCACACATTCTTCGCGAGCAATATAGTCACGTTTGCCTGCATAAGTTCATATAAATTGACAGAAATATTGCGCGAGCAAATGAAGCGGCAACATTGCCACAATGTTGAGACAATCTTGAGAAAACAACATTTTCATTATTTTGCGGCTTTCTTTTGGCAGAGTAGTGGTCTAAGTAAAAGTATGGACTGCAGTTGGTTGCGTAGTACGCTTTGTTCAAAAAATGTGCATGATGTTTAGAAACAGTCATTTTTGTGTTACTCGAGAAAGCAGCTTACTAACTAAACAACCACAAGGTTGGGACGAGCTTTCCTTTGCCTCGACGACACTGCACAGCATGGCAGGGCAGTATTTCACTGGGCACCGTTTATAAGCGACTAATACAAGACAAATCCTGGTGGCTGAAATCCCGGTGTCGCGCAGTTCCCAACCGGATTTTAAAAATTATCCACGGCATGATGGCATTGCATTAAAAAGCCTGGGGTGCGGCCTCACCAGTGACCACCACCGGTAACGTACTTCCACACTAGAGAAGGATTAGCCACTCTGGTGCAGCATCTGGCCACTACCTCTCACATCTATACGTCAATTAACCCACGGCCCTCAGTGTCCAGTGGCTGCGAAGCAGCTCACCACTGTGGCGGTCAGATCTGCAACGCAGCATAAAGTTTAAAAATCTCTGGGGCCGGACAAGCCGCCATTGGAACCTGAACTTGGCAACGTTTAACGCTAGAACTTTATGTAGTGAGCCAAGTTGAGCTGTACTATTCGATCAGATAGAGAGTGTTAATTGGGATGTAATAGGGCTCAGTGAAGTAAGAGGACAGAGTGGCCTATACAGGGCTACAGAATGAGCATGTCTCTTGCTATCGTGGCTTGGCTGACAGAAAAGAACTCAGTGTGCGGTTTTTTATCCTCGGAAATATAGCTGGTAACATGTAGGAATGCTGTAGCATTAATGGAAGCACGATAGGTATTGTAGTTAAAGTCCATAAGAGATACAAGATGAAGGTGGTACAGTATTATACGCCAACAAACAAAGCATGATAATGCGTTAGTTGAAAGCTTCTGTGGAGAGGTGGAATCGGCAATGAGTATATATAAGGCAAAAACACAGTATTCTATACTCATGGGGGACTTCAATACCAAAGAATAGAAGAATAAGGCTGGAGCGAGGTAGTAGGAGATTATGGTATCGTTCCAAAAAATGCCAGAGGCGAGTTATTAGTAGAATTCGCAGGACGCATTTTTTATGGATCTTGAATACCTTCTACCAAAAACGAGGGAACCGTAAGTGGACATGGAGGAGCTCTTATGGCGAAAATAAGAACGAAATAGACTTTGTACTGAGGGCACACTCGGGCATCGTGCAGGATGTGGAAGTGCTGGGCAAGGTACAATGCAGTGAGCATAGAATGGTAAGATCTTGCATTTGCTTAGACTTATATTTATTACAAATAATCGGCAGAAAACGAAAGTAATGTGTAACAACCTCGGAAGAGAATAGTGCTTCGAGATAGGTAGCAGTGCACTTGAAGTTCTAAATTAGTACGTCTACATAGAAAAGGTAGTAACCAAACCGTGGGATTGAAGTACCTAGAAAATAAGAATTAGGTGGAGCATATTCGCCAAGCATTCTCAAATCATGAATGGTAATCTATATACCATTATCCTTCAAGAGGAAGGTATACAACAGCTGCATAGTACCGGTCATTACCTAGAAGCAGAAACCTGAAGATTATAAAAATGGTTCGAAATAAGTTGAGGACAACGAAGCAAGCAGTGAAAAGGAATATGATAGGTGTAACACTAAGGTACAAGAGAGTGTATCAGGAAACGAACGCGTTTTAAAGACATCATAGTCGAAATCAAGAAGAAATGGTGATAGGCAAAGCACGTAGCACGAAGGCAAGATAACTTCTTCTCATTAAGGATCACAGACTGGATTCCAAGAGAAGGCAAATGGGTGAAAGGGAGACAGCAAGTTAGGTGGGCAGACGAGATTAGGAAGTTTGCGGGTATATAGTGGCATCTGAAAGCACAGGACCGAGTTGACTGGCGGAACAAAGGAGATACTTTTGTCTTGAAGTGGGGCGTATTCAAGCATATGATGATGCTGATGATGAATGGAAGAGAAACGAGTCGTTCTAGCTTCTTTAGGTCTTACGGCTGCACACAAAGTTGAACATGGCACTAGCACCAAAACGATGGAATGGTATCTTTGCGCTTGGACCATCAAAGGGCACGTACTACTAATCCGCTCCATAGTCCAAAGACGCAGTCGATGAGCTGCAGGGCAGTTTTAGAGCGTCGTGCTTGGCTGTTGAGAATTCAGTTTAATGGCATAACGTAATGATTGCCATGATTAAACTATAGATCGTTTACATTGTTTTTGAGAAGTTTCAGGTAGGTGTCAACGCATGAACATTTTCCAATGGGTTGCCTGATGAAAACAGGGTATTCTAGCTATCCTGGCACCAAGCAACAGACGCGATGCGTTAGGCTTTTTTAAAGACTGACCGTTTCTTTAAGTAAACGTTAATATATCTGCAGCTTTGGGCTTGGATTCCTAGGATACCTTTTTTTTTTCAAAATCTCAAAGCTGCAACAATTTTTTCCTATGAATGACTTCGATTCTCTCTTTTGACATAACTGCCTAGCTCCTCTAACTAAAAGTGAATAATTCAAACTTTTTAATCGCGGCTTCATATGACCTCTTTAGCCTTCTTAATGTGCCTGCGGCTGCAAAAAAGGTAATTGTGAATTCATCGAACATTTCTTGAAAAAGCCAGTATATCGCCGAACCTTGGCTTAAGCCTTATTGTTGGAACGTGCATTAGTCAATCTAGGATTACCTCGCACAAGGATGAATGAATCCTGTTTGAACCTCCGTGCTTCACTGGTGTCCAAGAGAACTTGTTTAGCTCGTGTTCATGTTCGGCACGTGTTAATCACCTATTTGGTATGCACGCGTTTTCTTCAGCATGCGCAGCTGAGTTTTCGCCTTCTTCGCGGCCACTGCGACTTTCTCGTTGATCGCTTTTATGGTCACGCTTTATATATAATCATGTTTTTCACGCCTACTGTTTTGCACTTTTGGAGTCACTACCAACTTGTCCAGCTTTCTGTAGTTCTTAGAAACCAATGCAGCAAAACATGTCAAAAGCTCATTGAAGCCTAAACAAAAACATTGCAATTATCGGTGCAATAACAGCCTCTTATTTTGTGCAACAGTAACGCAATGATTTGCATGCCCGAATTGCTAATGGACCCGCATATGCGTGTCAATACTTATGGACTTCACTCTTCATGGTCTTGTTAGCAAAAACACAGCCAGGCTTGCGCGGAACGCGCAGCACAGTCACAGCGAAAGCTGGAAGACCGTCCGGTCAGAGCCCTTTCGAAACACTTTTTGGGTAACTGCTACAAACACACTTGCTGTGTACCCAGCCCCACCGCGGTAGTCTAGTGGCCAAGGTACTCGACTGCTGACACGCAGGTCGCGGAATCAAATTCCGGCTGCGGCGGCTGCATTTCCGATGGAGGCGGAAATGTTGTAGGCCCGTGTGCTCAGATTTGGGTGCACGTTGAAGAACCCCAGGTGGTCGAAATTTCCGGAAACCTTCAATACGGCGTCTCTCATAATCATAAGGTGGTTTCGGGACGTTAAACCCCACATATTATTCAATTGCTGTGTACCCACTACGCCATAAATAATCATAACTTTTGTGTAGCATTGGTCGCAATTCTCTGTGCTATTCTTCGTCATTCTTAGGGGAAGCGTGGTATCTGCTACACACTTACTAGGAATTTGGTGCAATTTTTTATGTAGTGGATGACGACAATGACGAATTATGCCGGAAGCGGGTATGCGCCACTGTTCATAGTTGATCAAGAACAAGCATTTGTAATGGGCGTTACGCAATTCGCAATGTGTGACACCTGGTTGTTCCTTTGCTGTTCTAATCCGCTTCATTACTCCCATTGACGCGATGCTTTTCCCGACATCAAGCCTGCTTAAGGCAAATTTGATCACGAGTTCCAAACACCGGCGTAGCTCAGTTGTAAAATACTATATATATATATATATATATATATATATATATATATATATATATATATATATATATATATATATATATATAAGGGAAAGAAGTGTATACCTAAGGGCTCGTTTTTCTGTGTTTTAACACAATATTAATGAGATCTAACAGACAGTAATGCCAAGGCATGTACAGGGGAATTTATTAGAGCCAATGGAATGTAAATAAGAAAGAAAAGTGGATGAAAAAATAACCAACCGTGGGCGGGAATCGAACCTACGACCTTCGACTAACACGTTCGATGCTCTAACCACTGAGCTACCACAGCGGCCTTCCCTCATTCCTCTTTTTTTTTTGGGCTTATATGTGAATTTAGAAGTAGGAGAAGTAGGAGTGATATATATATATATGCTCGCACGCAGCGGACCCTGGTTTGTATTCCGTTGCGTCCTAGGTGTTTCTTTTATTTAGAGAGTTTTTTTTTTCATTTCTTGCGTAGGGTTTACGGACACCGGCGGCGGCCGCGGACACAACCATAGCATCACACATGACCCATGCTCTGATCTCATAACAGCTTTCGCTGGAAAAAAAGATTGGTGTCATCTATTGAATGGGTCTAGCGAATACCTCTGGTACGTTCAACAGCGCAGTTTAACGAGATCATCCAGGCTTATAAAACAGCTGAAAGTAATAACACGTTACATTACATAGTAGACATAGCCTATGCATGGTATAAAAAGGCAAACTTACATCAAGCATATGTGAGACGTTTCTTCAGTTTGAGTAAGTGTTACATAGAAAATCCATGTTTTCATCCACTCTACTTTTCTTCCGCCGAAAGCATCACATCAACTGTCCTATAGGCTTCCATCGCCAAACGGAGATATCAATGCGCTACCTTTTGTCGTATTACTTGGAACACCAGAATTTGTACTTGCAGCCGCACCAGCTGCTCGCGGTGGCGAGACGCGGGGGGAAACCTGTAAACAGTTCGCGCCTGCCCATTGCTGGGCGAAAATGTCAGCAGCGATTTCGAATAATGTTTTCAGCGTGCGTACCGTGAAGATTCCGAAGAAAAAAGGCACTGTGAAGATCGAAGTGCCTCGTCAACGAAACATTCAGCCATGCAATGGTGTCCAATGCCAGACAGCTGCATGCGAAACGATGATATATTCTTTTTCAGTTGCGCGTTCTGGCAGGTTGCCTGCTTTATTCTATAAAGTAAGTCACCCTCAGCTCGAGGCATCTCTATTATAATACAAGTGTACTATATCAAACGTCCCTTCCAGTGCTGTGGTTCTTAACTCTGCTGCTTAAAAATGAAATCTGCCTCACACGACATTTAGCGAAGCCGCTACCTTGAAGTATAGAGTCCAGATGAAATTACGTCAGAAGGTAGAGCTCTCAACGCTGCCAATGTACAGTGGCTCTAGAAGAGCATAACTGTCATAAAAGGGCTGGCATAAATTAGTGAAGCGACCCTGCAAGGACTTAGCGTCTTTAGATACTCGTTTGGATACCTGAGTTTAGCTACACGTTTCCAATACCAGACCAGGCAGTGGTAAGAATGTAAATTATGCCGTACATGACTTCCATGTGATGATTATCATGTTTTCACTTGGCATTTCTTTCCATCGTCCACTCACGTCACGTAATATCAAATTTGGTATACGTGAAGCTAGCGAAACGTCCATGAGTGCGCTATCAGCGTTGCATGTGGTCATGTTTTACATGACGCCAATATCATGATTAGCATGTTTGAATATGGCACTTACTTTTGTCGTCCATTCACGTCACGTATTACCGAATTCGGTATATGTGAAGCTACCGAAAGAGTCGCGAGCGCATCATGATCTTGGTATAAAGTCAAGTTCCTACATAGCACCAATGTCATGATGATCATGTGTGCACCAATCATATGTCTTAGTCATTCAATCACGTCACGTAATAGCAAATTCAGTATACGTGAATCTAGAAAAACGGTCACTAGCGCCCTATGAGCGTAGCATGTGGTCATGTTCTACATGACTCGCATGTCATGATTATCGTGTTAGGACGCGTCATTTCCTTCGTCGTCCGTTCGCACAGCGCCTCCTCTATTTTATCAATGCCAGCCAGATGCGCCCGATCCAGCTGTTCACCACCCTCACCTCTAGCCCTTTCCTGCTCTCGCCCATCACTTAGCCTTCGCCTGTGCTTTGCGCTCATGGAGAAGGGAACCCTTCATGCAGTGCCTCACGACGGGAATTATATAAAGTAATTTTTTGTCTATTTGTGTACAGATCTCGGGGCGGTGTCTTGCATTCCTCGTTATGACAAAGTTGGCGGTCACGCTGGCTCTGTAAGCGATACGGTTCTTTGAGATAGCGTGTCACCGTTCGTGGCGCTATGCGGGCAACCTGTAGGGACGCGTCACGGTGACGCCGCTGAATAACTAGCTCTGTGAGGTGGCCATGGCATTGATTCCAGCCACAATGAAGGAGCATGAAGGAACAAATTTGACAGATGTATGATATTGGAGAGGGACACACGTTTATTGCGTTTCCGTGGAAAAGCGCTCGGAAGCACGTGTGATGCAAGCAGCCCCACCCCTCCTGTGGCGTCGCATCACGACCACTCTTTGAACTGAGATGGACTGACGGCTCCCATTGAAGAACACGCGTTTGCACTGGAACTGAACTAAATAAAGGAGGCGTTGCTTAGCGTCAAGCAATACAAAATTCCGTATATGTGAAGCTAGCGAAACGGCCTCGAGCGAGCTATATGCGTACCATGCAGTCACATTTTACATGAGACGCACATGATGATTATCATGTTTAGACGTGTCATTTACATTTGTCATTCATTTACCTCACATACTACCACATTTGGTACATGTGAAGCTAGCCAAACGACCGCGAGCACACCATGAGCGTATGACATTTAGTCTCAACTTACATGACACGCATGTCATTATTACCACGCTAGGGCCTGCCACTTATGTTCGCCATGCAGTCATGCCGTACCAAGTAAGTTTTTCAATGTGTCATGTCAACGAAACCACTGCAAGAGCAGCAAGAGCCTGACATAAACCATGACATGCATGACATGCATGTTATGGTTTTCATGTTATGACTAGTCAGGTATGCTCGTCATACATTTATGGTATGCCATAAGAATTTTGGTGTAGATCCCATTGCCAAAGGGCCAGGAGAGCTGAAGGTCATATGCTGCTAAATAGATAGACAGGTACGCTTAAAGTCACTGAGGTTCGCTAAGAAATTCTTCGCATTTAAAACCATAAGGCAAGCATACGTATGTATAGCGGAATCGAACGAGCAACCTGTGGATTCTGAGCGCGCGGCGCTAACCACTACTCCACAAAGCATATGGTGTTTATAATGCTAAGGGCAAGCCACTTATATAAATCAATAACATCATGGAACGTTTTGCAGTCCTCAGAACTTCGAAATTTTAGCGCGTTTTCAGTATCAGTGGTGAGATGACCCCGCAACTTCGCGTCGGGCGCGTTCTAAAGGTCGTCGCCTCCACGAAGCGCCACATCCACGGAACCTGGTCTCTCGTGTGCGTGCATTTATTAGACTCGTAATTCGAGAAAGAACGAACGACACTTATCACGCTGCCACGGCTGCGTTTACGAAAAGAGCGCGCTGCTGACATATAACGAAGGAAAAATTGTGGCAGCTGTTCGCGCTTGTCCTGGATATACCTGTTTACTGGATTTGTGTGCCTTTCTCTCTGTTTCAACAGCGTGCTTTAGGTTTTGAGCTGAAACAGTTGTTAGTCCACGCTCGTTCTGTGTATTCTAATATCATGCGTACTTTCTGGTTGAGGTGCGCACTGCCAGTTTCGAGATGCTTGCTGTTCCTAACATGACCTGACATGACATTTGTTTTTGCTGCTAAATTAATGGCCAATAAACGCCGAACTGCCACTGTAAAAACACGTTTCACTTTCGTGTTATATCGATTCCTATAAAGAGGGATCAGGCACGTTTTTATTTTCTTTCTTTCTGTCTTTTTTTGTGGTTGGGGCAGTACTACGACCTTGCACTCGGTGGTGTACAAGTACTTACTGCGAAAGGTCGCCACATAAAGATCAGCGAAGGTCTTTTCACGCGCCATAACACAACACATCCTTTCTGGAATGGCCGAGCATCCTCCGCAACTGTGCTAGGTAGATAATTGTTGCCACTAAGTGCCTACCATTGCAATCGGTACAAGTGCGTTTCCAGCGATTTCCTTGGAAGTACTAGTCTTTAGAAGGCCATTTACGCTGCATATATTCGTTTCATGCGAACGTCAGAACAGACTCTCTTCTGATAGCGGTTGGCGTATCAAGAGGGCAACGTATAGAACAAAGTGCAAAAAATAAATAAATTTGAAAAGTTCCAACCTGCCGTTGTTTAAATGCACAAAGCTAGCCACCCTCTTCTGTAGGGCTCCTACGCTTTCGAAGCACCTGTTTTGCGTGTTTCTTCGAAGCAAAATTAATCTCACAGCATAAGCGGTGCGCTTTTGTCTAACTTTCCTCTCCCTCTCCTCGATATAGCGACGATGGCAACCTAGACGCTCCCTGTCTATTGGGAAAACTGAAGATGAAAGATTAAGACCGGATATCAGTAGGGTGATATTGATAGTAAATAGAGTAATGTATAACAGCACATATCGCGGAGAACCTTCGTTGAAAAAAAAATACAGCAAATTTCACAGCGAAAGGCAGTGGTAAAGCGAGAGTCCTTGTGTTCAAGGTGATTGTGCTCCGCACGGAATTGAGCACCGTCATTATAACATTTGCCTCATTTATAAGAGGCAGCTGTTAAGACTCACGTGCGTTTTCTTTGCGCACCTGAACTATGGAAGTTTCAGGGTGAACGTCCGCCCGAAGCGTCCCCGAGTCAGGCAAGGGCACGCGAACGCGCCTTATATATACACAGGACCATGCTCAGGGGAATCCCCGTCATTTTTACCCCTGCTGCTGCCAGCCTTGCACGTCACACACATAAATCATCCCGTGCAGCGGCAATGAGAAGAGGCCTCTCAGGGACCACTGGCACGAACGCGTCTCCTCGAAGAGTCGTGAGTTCAAATTGCTTTAGTCGTTGGAACAGCTGGATGCGTGGCAGTGCCATGCAGGTGGCAAGCCAAGCATCGAGTAACAGAGAAGGCGAAGAAAAAAAAAGTCGCTTGCATCGTTTTTCGTTCACCAGGCTGCAATCAACGCACATCATTTCGGTTGGCTTTGCAATACGAGATCCGTGGCGATAGATCCTCGAGCCTCGAGTACCCACCGTGCTCCAAGATTCAGTTATCAGAGGGAGTCTCCATGGACGTGACAGTAATTAACTTGTCGACAAGCAGCAGGCCTCCGTCTAGCACCTTGGTAAAAGTGGTGTACGCTTCCTTCTCGTGGCATTGTCAGGTTTTTCACCCACCATGAGCAGCGACGTTCTGTCATTCCTGCCTGACAACGAATTCGTGTTCTTGGGGCGCGGGTGCGCTGACACCGAGCGCATCGCCCCCGCGGCTCTGGGCTCGCAGAACAGCCGCCAAGTCCCTCCACCACCTCTCTTACCACATCTCCCATCACTCTTGATGTAATGCGCGTGGCACGACAGCCGGGACCGTCTGCCAGTCTCGGAAACTAGCGCTAAACGAACACTGACAGTGAAGCAATTGCTACTGACGCGACGCAGCATAGAAAATATAAATAGTGCAAGGTGCTCATGCCCAAGCATAGCTTCGCCGACGATACATTATTAAATGTTTCGTCTAGCAACTATAAATATATAATAATAATAATAATAATAATAATAACAAACACTTTGAGGAAGCTTATGATTCGTCTTCAATATTTCAATGCTATATCTAATCGGGCCCCCTGAGTATCGCCTTCCACCATTTTTCACGCATTCCATTGTCGGTTTCAAACTATTCTAGGATGCATACTGATTATGCAGTTCCAAAGTGGCCCGTGCGCCATAATTTTTTCATCTGCAAATTGGCGACAAACACATCTTCGTAAGGTTCACCGCGCACCTTCACCACGGCTTTTCAAGGTCATTGTTGCACAATTCACATCTTCTGACACCCGGTGTGATTCTACAATTCTCCCGCGCAGTATTGGATGAACCAAAAAAAAAAACACTCCTCTCACTACATGTCATTCACGCAGCGTTTTAAATGCGGAGCATTTCTTATTCGCACGATGCCGCGCTTCGGCATCGGTGGCGTCGCCCACACCGCCACTGCGCGTGCTCGCGTCTCGTGCCAGCTCAGGAAGACACGCTCAGAACTGGTGCTCCAGGAGCCATTAAAGGATAAGACACCACCGGGCGTTAAGCAAGCCGAGCAGACCCATTGGGGGTGCGGGTGCGTACCTCTCCCTCGTACTCCTCTCCCTCGTACTCCTCTCCCTCTAACGCGGGTGGTGTGTATTAAGAGGCGGTGCGCGTGGTCAGAATTCCGTCACGGGCGTCTTTACTTGACATTCGCTTGACTTGACGTTTTGCTTGACTTGAGTAGATGCGATGGAAGCAACAGTACCTTCAACCAGTAGTGGAGCACAACCCAGCAAAAGCATCCCACCACTTGTTGAAGGCAACGCTTGTTCATTCAAAAAGTAAGAATAATAGAGACGAAATAACAATTAAGCATTTTCAAAGAATACTCAATTACTCACCATTCACGTGAAACCTCCCCCCCCCCCTCTGCGACGCATTTTCCCCGTGGGAAAATGTGGACCCCTTTTTTGTTCTGTTGTTTTCTCCGTAGCAGTTTCAAGTACTGCCATGGTTTCAGGGTTGAACACCTCCTTGCCCCGCAGAAGGTCTGGGTTTCCTTTTCACCCGAGCAGAACATTTGATTGTTTCTTTCGCCGCCATTCCGCTATTGTTTGTTTTTTCGCAAGTTTCCGCCATTAATAAACGCGGATTTATTGCTCACAGCCAAGGACGCCGACAGCGACACCTTCATTTCTGCGAAACGAGCTCTTTAACTCTATAGTTTTTAGCAGCTTAAAGGGACACTAAATTCAAATGACAATTTGCGTCAAGGTTAACGCTCAATGTATGACAACGTCTAAAACGACAATATTATAAACAGTGGTGTACTTACTGAGAAAATAAGGCAAACGCACAAGAACACAAGCACCCCAGTAAGACATTTTCAAAATGATCCCGATGACATCAGACGGACCGCCTACAAATAATCACTAGTATTTGATCTAACTGCACTAATAAAAGAACCTCCCGTGTATCAAGAGATGCAATAAAATGCTGCTTGTTCGCTGCTGTTTGATTCATGCAAAAAGAACCACCGGACATTACAATGGGGAATGGCGCGAGTGGTTATAAAATTGAATTTTTGACGTGGTTACACGGGACAGGTGGTGCCATCTAGCGGGGCGCAGTTGAAACAAAATACGTCTGCGATCTCGAAGCTAATAGCGGGAAATCAATCAATGGCCGTTGTTGCTGCTGTGGCTCTCACTGCTTTCGGTCTGCTGCTCCTAGCGCAGTAAAGCCGGGCAACGTTGTGCACGGCAACAGTGACGTGAGTTGGTCCAGTCAGTCCGCTTCTTAAGGCGGGCAATTTAAATTGCGCTAACTCAATGCGGACCACTAAACCGTGATTTTACTCCAAAATAGGCCCTTCCTTGGTACAAAAGTAGCACTACGTGTTTCAGGACCACTCTTTCAAGAATGAAAGTCGACGTAATAGTTTTATTTAGTGTCCGTTTAATGTACAGGCCTGCGATAGCCACAGAGAACTTCAACGCGGCAGCGCTTGGCCGCAGAAAACCAATCAAAATATAACAGCCATGTGGAAAAAAAATGTGGTTGATCCTTCTTTTTAGGAATCAGTATAACACGAAAGTGATACGTGTCCTGCAAAAGTAGTTGAGCATTCTTTGTGCGTTGTTTCGCAACAAGAACGAAGGAATGATTTCTGCAGTAACAAATCGCAAGGCCACGAGAAGAACAGCAAGCAGCTCGAAATTCGCAGCGCACTCCTCAAGCAAAAAACATGCCCGAAATGAGCACACACAAGACGAGCGCGGACAAACAACTGTCACAATTCTTATTTCGCTTTGAGCAGCGGGCTCCTTTCATAAACGCAGCCGCGGCAGCGAGAGCAAATTACGTTTGTGCTCTCTTTAACTACTGAAAATTCAGTGCAAATCGGCTGTGAAAGCACAAGAGGTACAAAGCACCCGAATCCCGGCATAAGCACGCACGATCGAGTGAGCCACCACACTAGAGAACATCAATACGAACTTTGACCACGCCATGTAAAGGCGCGCAGGCACAGCAACGCGTTGGTTGGCGCGGTATGACGACCCTTAAAGCGCGCGCGTCTAACGCACACCCGTTGTGCCATCTCGCTACTGATTACTAAAATGCGCTGAAGTTTCTGAAATCTGAGGACCGCTATCGGTACGTGGTGTACATAAATGGCTCACCATTCGCATGATTGAGACCGGTCGCTCTGGGGTGCAGTGGTTAGCGTCGCGCGCTAACCACTACGCCACTACACTACATTGCCTATTATACGAAGGGGTGTTTCGCTTTGCAAGCACACTGAAAAAAAAAGGTGGCTTGAGTTATAGGGCAGCTGAAGCAATGTTTGAGTGGTTGTTGTATGCGACAGAATGTAGCATATAGTAACGTACGCCTCTTCAATGAAACGGAAAACTAATGCATGGATGTTGCCAACGTCATATATATGAATAGAGAGCGTGGAAATGCCCCTTGTAAATAACAAGTGGTAAGACAACATCTCTAGAGAAGCAACACAGCGCTTGTAACTACTACAGAGCAAAAATTGAAGTAGTCGCGGCGCATGATTAAGCTGGATTATTTCACAGTGCATGTAGAGTATGTATGTAGAGAAACACTTCACATCAAAAGTTTTTTCGCCTGAACTGCTACTACGCACATAAATTGTTCAGCGTAAAAATTAACAGTTAATCTTCAGCGGGATGACGATTCTGGCTACTTTCACCTGCTTTCCGTTGAACTCTAATATTTCTTCAATTAGTGCTTGCTAGTTATTACGCGTGAAATGCGCAAGTGCTGTCCCGCAACCTAATACCTTGAATACAGGGTTGAGTTTCGTAATTCTTTCATAAGAATAAATTACCATTCGTTGGGCTCACTAAAGCAAAATAGCAGTTGGTAAAACAATATCAACATGTTTACTTAATGAACACACTAAAGTTGTCTATTTCTATCATGCATACTGATATAAATAGACAAATTCGGTATGTTATAATTGCAGATCACAACAATTCGCACTTTTTTTGCAAGAAACAGAAAGAGAGATGGTGCACAGTAGTCGTATTGGTGAAACAAATCGAACTCAAATTTTCGGAAGTGGAATGACGCTACCCGCTTTTTTTTTGTATGTCCAGGCACTATTCCTTCAAAAGAGCCTCGCAACAAATCTTGGGCGTATAGGATCAGGAAATGCTGTCGGTGCGCAGTAGAGGCTCCTGATAATACCCGAGTCAAACGCTATAGCGCCGCACGCTGCCTAGATTTTGTTATAAATTCTGGACGTGAACCGGAAATCACTTGCTCTTTTCTCTACAAATGATGCCGTCAACCCGATTTCAACATCTATCACCTGATTTGAGCATCGTGAGCTGCATAGTTACCGCGGCCGCCACGGGATGCCGCCCCGGGCCCACTTGCTAGGTAACGATCACACTGAAAGTTAGCTGCGTGCGCAGAGAAAATAGGAAAAAAAGTTCTCAAGGTATTGACGTGCGCTGAAAAGGGCGCGTGTAGTCATGTCACCTTGTCATCCACCCTGCCCTCTTTCGTAGCATCAGCGTGTTAGTTAGTACGAAAATACAGAGCAAGCACCGAAACCTTGCAACAAATACCTGTAGCTCGGCTCGTGCTTCACGGAGTGTAATTATGTTTGCTACAATCGATTCGTAAGGCACTAAACCCCTTCATTAAAGCCATTCAGTGAGTACTTGAAAAAGTATTGCCTGGCCCATTTAATGTTTTTATTCATGCAGTTATGAAAGCGCCCGTGGACTGTTTTCATTGTGGCACAATATCTTAGTTAGGCAGAAAAATTGCCCTAATTGCTGCAGTGCTATAATGAAATGAATATCATGGCTTCATGTTTTTTTATCTGAGGTCAGGCATATTTATCAAACGCTAAATTTATTTGCATGTCATGGATCAGTCAGGATGCTTCTAATATCGAGAGTGCCTATTGCTGACAATGTGAATGCCGTCGTCCTGTTCGAAATTTAGCTGATCGCGGAAGATCAAATTTAGGCGACCAACTTTCTCCATCTTTCTTATTATTGAAATCTTATTAAGAAACTAGTAGACGTGCATAAGTGCTGAAATATTCATACATCCATGTATGCTTGTCCATTCTCTTCATTTTACGTCTGTAAGATGTCATTGAACCACCATGACAATTTCAAATGCCCAGCAGGTAGTGGCAAGACCATTTAGGTATGCTTGCGAAAATGTCGTGTGAAGTATGAATTGGAAGCACAAATACCCTTTTACTGAGTATTATTTCTGAGTTCATGTTTTCTAACGAGCCACTTTATATTATTTGCGCACATTCATATATGACTGCAGTATAGAAAATATATCCAGCACAGGCTGATAGGTATGCAGTCGTGCGACTTCTAATGAGCGAGCCACCTTTTGCTATCATCCGAAATGTCATTAACCTGACAGCACAATGAGTTTGCGAAAGCAGTCGTCCGTGTCGGTGCTTTAGTAAAAGCGCCCGATAAGGAAAGCCACCGCCAAATAGTAAAGGGCCCTGATTGTAAGTTATAAGAAAGCCTTACCTATTTCGACGATGTAAAACGACTAGGCAATGGACTTTCTTTGTTTTATTTGACGTTTAGGTGGAGTTTTCTTTTTCTTGTGGCTATCTCACTACGCGGCAAGCTAATTTCATTATTACCGCATACGGTTGTGCAATAAATTATACGTTAAGAAGAGTTACTTTTCTGGTAAAATCTTTCTAAAAAGACCACAACTTGCCAATCGAGCACCAGATTCCTGAATGTATTGTTTTTTTCCCTAAGTATAGTCTCGCATGACGAAAAACCAGAAAACATCTCTGGCAGCAAGCGACACCTTTGCTAAAGTTGTTGCTTAAAGCTCAGAACGTAGGCGTCATCCATCACGTCTTTTTTTCAACGCCATCGCGACACACTAGCACGCACAGTTTCTAACATTTTTTATACAAACTCTGTCTCTACGATAGTAAAGCATGTATGATAATCAGTACAGTTGCATAGCCGGAATTTTTTTATAGAGGGGTTTGGGAATAAACGTTGATTTAGGCATGTTTGCGCGTGCGTTTTCAAGTATGCGTGTACATACAGATCCAAAATTGAAATATTTCGGGAGGGGGTGGGTTGGGCCCCAACTCTTTCTCCCTGGCTGCGCCGGTGATGACGCTGCAGACATAGATTTGCATGGTATTATTTGTTGTGGCTGTATATGGTTGTGTGGTTTTCTTAATTACTCTTTAATAGCTTTTGTTTCGGACAACGATCTTCCTGGTAGAAATGCATTTGTTTATGCGAAGAAGCAGCTGCCAACAGTGATTCAACTGAGATCACTGAAGTCTCGCGATGAACTTCATGGTTTAATTACTATCGGGCTCAGTTTAAGCCTCTATTTCTGTTGTCGTCACTCACAGTGCTTAGGTCAAGTGTAAATTGTTTCAATTTTATGTATATATATTATTTATATAATACTAATATATTATGCGCCTGAGCTTGGCCGAATAAAGCCGAGCTCGAGTTTGAATAAACCCAAATATTACACTAATGGTGATATATACAGAAGATGAAGTAGTACTACGGATGATCTCTATAGACGATCAAGATTCGTTCATTTGACTAATTCCCTCGCGTGGTCAAAGCGGCCACCGGATACCAAGGGATGTTATGAAATGCGTAGAGTATAAAGCTTTAAACAAGGCGCATACACTATCTCTGTCTCACAGCGTTGGAGGCAGGATGAATTGGTAATATTGCTGGCTTTAACTCTCCGAATATATAATATTTACAGCATGACACGTAACAGTTCGTAAAGTGTGGCGATGGTCTTCTGATGTTCTTTGTTTTCGCATCTTTTGCTCCATAAACTATGTGACCGATTACACGGCCACTGTTTATTCAGTGAAATAAGAGAAATCATGCAGGAAAGCATACTTCGTACCGCATACCTCCTTCTAGAACATGCTTGGGAGAATGAGGCCGAGTTAAATGCAACAAAACAAAGTATACATAATGTCTCAGAATGTATAATCTAGCTTAAATAAAATGCATTCCGAGCAAATAATGTATGAGCCGTCACAATGAATATTGTTTAAATAGCTGTTAACGTAGTCATTATGAGTGCGTGTTCTTTATAAAAATTCCTGTGAGCCCCTTTATGGAACGTTCACTCAAGAAATTCCGTAATCACACTGATGATTTCGAGTAGACTTGTCGTAACTGTCCATGCGCTTAGGTATGAAGAACTTAGAACTTCAAAGTGAATCGAAGGTACTTCAAGAAACCTACTCGTTTGTAATAAAAACGCGGAGGTTTTATCTCTATAAATTTACATATGAGCATGCTCAGAAAATGTTTATTCATTGTTTGTACAGCTCAAATATCACGCGTAAAGAGCAAACACGGAGCATTGAAAAATAAGCTGCTGAAGGCTCATGTATTCGCTTCCTTCTCGAGGTACTGGATAGCGGATATATCAGTAAAGTGTGCGCTTCCCCAAATCATATGTAGTAGTTAATGTTGCTACAAAAAAGCGCAATAAATCAGCTACGAAATATCTAAACAAAAGAAAGGAAAACTTTCACAGATACCCGAACACGCCGTTTCCCCTGCAAACCCCGCAACATGCGAAACAACCTTCGTATGTTCGTCCAGTCATAGCCCATGAAACTTGACAAAGCCAGGTTTTCTAACATATACGGTATACTAATTTTTACTAATACATGTTGTTTATATTCTAAAAGGACTGCACCAAGTTGTTTATACTGTCGAGTCTATGATAGATTTCTATCGCAAAGGTTGCACCTGCTTGTAAGCAGTCGATAACAAGATATCCTTCCATGAACGTATGCAGCGCGAATGCGCAAGAGATTGTGGAAGGCCATTTATATAATTATAACTATAAGGACAAGGGGCAGTATGAATAGTAAATGACCCACGAAAATATACAGCGACTATATTGCACGACATGTTTGTGGTCGTTAAATAGAGCGAGAAAAAATAATGTTAATTTGCACCCGTCTAGAATGACAGCGGAGGAGGCTTCGGCCTCTGCCCCCAATCATCACCCCATAGCCGGCGGCCGGGATTCCTTGAGACTCAGCGGCGTTCAGGGCGAGACCGATGACTTGACGTGGTTCTTCCACGTCGTGGTTGCGTAATAAGGCCTCCCAGAATCCTACTTTTCTGCTTGGATCGTTGTATAGGAAGGGCAGGTCTATACCATGTGCACTAAATGTGCCGTACTATTACAATGTGAACATCTGGGGTTAAGCACTTCCGGGTGCCATTTACTGCACGCATGAGGTTTCGGAAACACCCTGGTTTGGAATTTGCACCACATGATGTCCTCTTTTTTTTTGTTCAGCTGTTTTCGTGCCTCTGGATAAATCTTACGATGGAATTTATAATGCACGCTTATTTCTCGAAACGTTCGTAATTCGCCCCTTGTGGAAAGGGGTTGCTCGAGTGAAGGCGTCGAGTCAGCAGCGATCGACCGGAAAGTGAGCTTTCAGGCGATCGCGTGCGCCTTCTCATTCCCCTTGATTTTTTCAGACCTTGATGGGCCGGGGACCATATCAATGAGATTTGCTTTGCGGGTACTGGTCTTTGTATTGAGATTTTAGTGGCTTTAGCAGAGACCCTGCCCACATAATAGTTTTGAATGGTTGAAATAGACCCGCTAACAATCACTCGTTGGCCTTTTTGTGTTATTGCCAAATAAATCGCAAGGTCATCGGCCTCTGTAGTGATTGGGTTTAAGAGGTGCAGCACCAGGCCAGGTCCCCACGCTCGCGAACCGCTACCACTGTGTATGCTCCCCTTCTTTCGTACTCTGCAGCGTCCGCGTAAAGCACGCCGTATTGACCTTCAAGTCTCACCTGCAGGGCTACAGCTCTTGCATTGCGTCTGCTGTCGTGGAACATAAGGTGCGTGTTTTTCGGCAGTGGTGTATTTTTGAGTCTGACCCTAGTTAATTTAGGTATGCTAGCTTTTTGTCCAAAAGACTCCGTGGGCTCGAACCCTAAGCATCTCATAATTTTCTTTCGGATCTACTCCTCGAAAGCCTTTGATGCTGTGACATCATGGCAGCTTGTATGAGCTCACCTAAAGTGTTGGAAACGCCCAGCCCAAGAAGTCACAAAAAACTTCAGAAGGCCCACCTTTAGCACTGGCGTTTCGACAGACGCGAAGGATTTTCTCAAGGTGTCGGTAAGCTCCAGTGAATTCTCGCTGGCACCTTGGGGTTTCAAAATCTTTCAAAGGCAGTAGAAAGTTGCAAAAACATCAACCTCGAGATGTTCTTCTCAGCAAAAAACTGACAAAAGTGACTGCCTGTTCGGATTATTGTAACAGAAAGTAGGACCTGGCAAAAATCAGTTGTGATTTTCTTTGCAAAAAAAGCTTCAGTACCTAACTACTGTTGACCCTTTGTTGATGAGATGAGAAAGTTTCAGGCTGTTATTTACATTCTCAAGCAACGTAACACAAGACTCCAGGCAATGTATATTGGTATTAAGGACTTGTACTATTCTCTGCCTCACAACCAGCTACTTAATTATGCAGAAGAATGTATGAACACCATTGGGTCTTCAGTGTTACCAACGCGTACTTGCCAACGCGTTTGTAATAGTAGGTTGTAGGAATCACTCAGTTTTTGTTTAAAGACAATCTTTGTGTCATGGAATGACAATACCTACATACAAAAAAGTGGATTATGCGTTGGATACTGTTTGGCACCCCTTCTCAGCGACATATTTCTTTCTCACCATGATCGCGTCTCATCAGACAAACCCGACGACTGTGTAATTTGCAAGGCTTGCTAATATGATTAAGATTATGTAGTGTTTGTTAAATGTGGTAGTCAGAATTTTGAGCTCATTTCCGCTGATACTTTGACCGCTTTCCGCGAATGTCTGCCGCTAGTTGTTCTCACGCATGAAATGGCCAATGTTGACACCTGGCGTTTCTTGATTTGAAGATTTCGACAGAGTCCTTCCATGTTTGCTTGATGTATCAGCCAAGAATCGGCAAGCTATTTGCCTTAGAGCTTGGCCCACTCGAAATTGGTTGAAAGAAGCATCGCCAACCTTTGTCTTCGCAACGCCCTCAAGAAGTCATGCCCCCTTAATATGCACCACAATTCCAATCAACAAGCAAGACCCGGATCTGCAAAAAGCAGGATATCCTGCACACCTTCTTCTTTCGGTAAAAGAAAAGCTGCTATACGAAGTCCTGCGAGGGGACAAACCAAAAAAACGTAAAAGTTTTCAAAAGAGCCGGCCAGTCATTCTATCGTATGTGCACTGTATTTTGCACAAGTTAAAAAAATGGCGAGACCACCAGCGTTCAGGTGATTTTCTCAATCCCTGACAAACAGCAGAGACTATACAAGCGAGCAAACGCGCCTTGCTCCAACCCTGCTTATAGCTCTTTTGCGCACAGGTCACACCACGTCTCCAGCGCAGCAGGCGTCGTCTAATCGATCACAATGACGCGTGGAAAGTCTTGCGTCGCTGAGACTGGTAGGAGCATTAACGACCACTTGCGTAAGCACCGAAATAACGTGCACAATATGATGCAGGGGCACCTAGGAATCAACTGCCATGACTGTGGTTGCAGCCTCCTATTCTACCAGCGAGCGATAGTGGCAAGGCATAGGTTCCAGTTAAGCTGATAGATTATAGAAGTGGAACAGATACACAAAATAGGTGGCAGCTGCGTAAGCACTTCATGCCTCGCATTATTATGGTTTGAGCGTGATTACTTGGCAAGGCTGTAGGACAATCTTGCACACGTATTGAGATCTCACTATCAATGCATTGATTAGGCTTGTCAGTAGTCTTATCCGTACGTATAGTATATTTTTTTCTATTCTGCAAAGTAAACATCAACTCGGAGCTCTTTTTTTAGCCCCCCCCCCCCCCTTTTTTTCTATGTTTACGCCCTTTAAAATTGATTGACTTGTGGGGATTAACGTCCCAAATTCACCATATGGTTATGAGAGATGGCGTAGTGGAGGGCTCCGGAAATTTCGACCACCTGGGGTTCTTTAAGGTGCACCCAAATCTCCACACAAGGGCCTACAACATTCACGCCTCGATCGGAAATGCAGCTGCCACAGCCGGGATTTGATCCCGCGACCTGCTGGTCAGCAGCCGAATACCTTAGCCACTTGACGACCGTGGTGGGACGCCCTTTGAAATTAGACATCATGAACCCAGACCAACTAGCCGAACTGTTTACCCTTGTCAATTGCAATAGCGTGTTTTGGTATTGTTTAAAAATCGCGTGGATAGAGGAGCTTCAAATGTGAAGCATTTCATCGCGTACTGCAGGCACATTAAACATCTATCTATCTATCTATCTATCTATCTATCTATCTATCTATCTATCTATCTATCTATCTTTCTATCTATCTATCTATCTATCTATCTATCTACCTATCTATCTATCTATCTATCTATATCTATCTATCTATATCTATCTATCTATCTATATCTATATCTATCTATCTATCTATCTATCTATCTATCTATCTATATAGCCACCTACATCTGGGTGCTCACGTGATCACTCCCTTAACTTGAAGTAAACCGAAATTTGTGTGGGAGGGTTACATGGTTTGACGAATATGACCCGCTAGTCATGGCATGAGCAATATCAGAATCCTGTTTCGTACATCATCAAAACCTACCTTGCCGCTAGACGTGCGGCACATACATGCGAGTGGGTATATGCCACGGGTGTGTGGGTACAGGTGACTGATGGTTTATGTCGACCCCGGAACGGCGAGAGCATACATGGGTAATTTTAATGATTGAGTCATAAGAAAAGGCTGACATGGGCAGCGTTGATCCAAAAAATAAAAAAAAATGTCAGGGTCCCAGCAGGAATCGAGCCTGAGCATCCCGCGTGGCAATGAAGTATTCTACCATAGAGCCACGCAAGGTCTCAGAACTACTTTTCAAATAGACACTAATGTTCGTGAAATATCAGTGGTTGCAGTGCTAGCTATCCAATTTCGTACACATTACATATGTACTCCTACGATACAGCCGTCACATCAGGTTTGCAGCAATTGTAGCCAAGCGCTATTCACTGAAGTTGATTTATGCAGTAGTGGCCACTCTTCCGTCCTCGCGAGATGAAGCGCTACATTACATCGAGTCATCATATACAGCTTCTGGTGTTGCTAATATCGATGTTGTTGTTGCAATCGTTACGCAACTGTAGACAACTGGTTATATAAATTATATGCGCTCTTGAACGTGTCCGTGTGGGCATTTCTACCTGTCCTTAGGGCCACATCGTAACGTTTTGCTCAATAAAAATTTCCACACGGTCACCTTCCATCCGCATCCTTCGCATAACACCGATTCTCCAGGTACGTAGGAACTGCCGAATATTTAGCTATTAGCTCCGAGAACAAACACTGATGTCGCTGCGGTCACGGCGATGTGACGTCGTGGCAAGAAATCGCCGGCTCCGCCGGCACTTGGTACCTTTTTCTGCGCCCGCCAAGTACATGCTTTTTAGCGATACGTTGTGATTACTCCTCAATTTCGTGACGCAAATTTCTCAAGATACAAAATGCAAGGTTTCACAACAAGTGAAAGTTTTTGAAGCTGTAGGAAGTTTCCATGATTTAGCTTAGCATCAGCAGACTACCGTCCGATTGGAAGATTTACTGTGAAAAGGGTGATACAGGAGAAGACGTTCCTTTTTTTTTTCTTATCGCTTGCACCACGGAATGGTGCTAAGAAAATATCCTAATTTGTACTAACGTGATTACAACTAGGCATAGACTCCAGGATTCGAACATATCTGTGCCAAAGTATCAGAAATAAAATTGCAACGCTTTCAATTCAATAAATAGATTGCGCTTTACCGTGCAAGCTACGCCGCATCTGGGAATAATCTAAATGATTTGACAGAACTGCACTTGCTCCAGCCGGAGACTTTACATGAATATGACTGTCATAAGCCACTTAACATATTTGTCAAATAAACAAAACAATGCTGCCACACACATAATGAATTCAAAAATACTGAGATATTTTTTCATTTACAGGGATCATATGAACAGGTTTCTTCTCAACAGTCACCAAAGATTATGTAGTCGTATACTTTCATTTGTGTGAAATGCTGGAGTGTTCTACCCCCGCGTCACAAACCCTATAATGGGAGCTTCACTTGGAAGCACCACTGATAGCAACGCTCTCAACACAAACGTCAGAAAGACTAAATGAACTTTTTTTTCTTTCTCATCCTGATGTAAAAAACCTAGCGCAAAGGGGACACACAAAAGAAGGAGAACAAAGGTTCTCCTGTGTCCTCTTTTTTTGTGTGTGTCATCTTTCCCTCTGGGTTTTTTACATCATGGAGCTTAACCGATCGGCCCAGTTATGCACGCTGCTACAGAACATATTTTTTTTTCAATGGCGCACTCACTGACATGGCTCATGCAGTAGCGTAACCAAGGGATGGCGCGCCGGGTCTGTGCTCTAGCCCCAAAATATTTCTCTATGCAAAGAGGAAAATGGCCGTTTCAAGGGGTGCGATTCCCCCAAAATAAAATCGATCGTATAGCTTCTAGGCCCATGTAGTAATTATACAACCTTCACCTCGATGAGGCGACGGCTGGTCTCACGCGTCATGTCCACCAATAGGTAATCAACTGCAAGAAAATTCAGCTGATGAGGTGGCTGGTAGTTCGGAGCGCCACCGCACCGCTGCTACGATTCTTCACGAAGACAGAATCCGACCGCAATAATAATTTTCGTACCTAACCTGAACCGCACTTACCCTCAAATATTTCAGTCAAGTAAAGCTTTAAAAGCATTGTGAGAGAAACGCGAAACTAAACAAAGTGCTAAGTGAGCAAGTACGCGAGAAAAACACACAACAGGGGTGGTGGCATTCTAGGGCAACCGTATTCCGATATATGTTGCGAGGCTCGTTACTGAACGCGAGAGCGGGGCTTGACCTGCAGGGCTGTGAAAGCGCTGTCCTTATATACGTGGATTCCTCCGGTAAAAATTATTCCAGTGGAGGGGAAGCCCTGATATCGCCGACTCCTAAACGAATCACCCATACACGTGTACACCTAATAATGTAGATATGTTGTTTTCATTCCTTCTAAAACTCACAAGATTATGCGCGAATGAATTTGCTGTATTCACACATAAGCGTGCTCTTAATTTTGACACCCGTCGGAATGCGGCTTTAGGCCACGATTGGAATCTATCACTGGGGTTAGCAGCGGGACACAGAACTTCTCACTCCTTTGACATTCCTACACGCCCCAGCGCGTGATTGTGCAGAAGCAAAAGCAAAACTTTTATTGTTTTACCTGAAACATTACCAATTCTGTTTTTTTTTTTTCATAGCTTGAGACAAGCAAGAAGCAGTCACAACCCACGGAACAGCGCACGACGCGAGCGTGTATAGGCGCGCCGCTGCTGGTATCAAAGAGTTCGTGCCGTGACGTCTTCCACCAGGCGGCACTACTCCAACTTCTCGGGGCTAATAGGAACTCGTCAGGCACGTAGCCAGGAATTTTTTTTTTCAGCGAGGGGGACCAAGGTCAACATGTTCGAAAGAAAGTATTTTCACGGCAAATAAAAAAAATGTTGCCTGGAAATATAGATGGTGCCTAATTATTAGAAGAGAACGAGGCCTAAGTGGCATGCAGCCCAAGAGGCGAGTTAATTAGCGATGGAATGCGAATTTTGACACTGAAGTAAAGATAGCACGTGTGCGCCAAAAAGAACGCTTTCCTCTTAAATTATCGCAACAAAGAACGTGCATGCCGAGTCAGTATCGGGAAAATTCATGACAAAAAGTCACAGTTTCGCTAAAAGAGCGAAGCAATGGACGCGATAGCCACCTATGGAATGTTTTACGAAGAAATGCTAGCATTTTAAGGAACAATATGAATTGTAGTACACATGCTTTTGCTAAGTAAGCAAGTTTCCTACGACGCGGCGACAGTAGATGACCACCTGCAGGTCACTGGATTGAATCCCGGCTGCGGTGGCTGCATTTTCGATGCAAGCGGAAATGCTGTAGGCCCGTGTGCTCACATTTGGGTGCGCGTCAAAGAACCCCAGGTGGTCGAAATTTCTGGAGCCCTCCACTACGGCGTCTTTCATAATCATATGGTGGTTTTGGGACGTTCAACCCTACTATCAATCAATCAAATTAACAGTAAATGATCACAACAAAGCTCGTTCATAGCGACAGAATTGATGAGAAGCACCTCCCGTGGGCAGCGCATGCTGGTATTAGGGGCTATACATCGTGTGTCGCCTCTGGTGGCAGTTTGTTATGTGTGGAGCGCATCTATATGTGGTGAGGCCCTCCCTCGGGTGTGCTCGGAATGATAGTAATGCAAGACCCACATGGCGAAAAAAATTGCGTCTTTTTAATGACGTTGATGAATCAAAGTCAGCAAATGTAGTATTCGATAGAAACACTGGTCAATATAAATGAAACACACTTCACTCAATGACAGCCACCACCACTTTGAGGTCACTTGAGTATGTTGGCACGTAGTGCACTCGGGACGCAACACTATTACCGAGCAAAATGTCTAGATGCGTGTTGTTGCGTGTAGTTAGCTGTGTAACGTCAGACAGGAGGTGAAGTGCAAGTTCAGCACAGAGAAAAACGCCGCAAGCCACTCATTTTTAAGTTGAAGTACATTCACGTTGGAGTCTTCTATGACAATCACCGGCACATCCTCTTCGCATACCGCACTGATGTTGTGGAACAAGAACTTAATGATGTCGTTACGCGAGATTGCTGGCGAGATGTAGAGTGCAGTGACGATGAAGCTGTGCGATGTTTTGACGGCACATGCATCACCACAAGTCACATGGGGCAGCAAGTTGAGTTGATATGGAACGCTGCGCGGTAGAAGCGTTATCCCGTCGAGGCGTTCGTAAATAGCGACTCCAGCTGCTCGGCGGTTTCGCCGTTTAGCGAGGCTGATGCACTTGCATCTTGGCAGTTTGACGGCAGTTTCCATCACCGTTTCCGTGAAACATAGTAGACGTACCTCGCAGATGACATGATTGTGCGTCATCGACGGCGTGCGCGGGCAACGAACGTACGTTCATGCTGCAAATTGCTAATGTGTCCGATGACTGGAAAATGGCGAAGCACTTGGGGGTGATTGTGTCAAGTCGATGAGTTTCCAATCGGCGAAGTTGGTCTGACAGCGTGTGATCCGAATTTTCTCCACCATGGTGGAAGGTGAAGTCCTGCTCTGCGTTCGTTAGAAACTGTCCTTTCATTGAGGTGGCTCGACTCAAAGCAACGTAGGTGAGCTTCTGTGCATGCGCAGAGATTAATGAAGAAGAGCAGCTGAATACATGCGACAGGAGCGGCTGTGCAAGCACTCGTACGTATACGTGCATGAGTACACATACACCTTGGTTTGTCGTAGTCTGAAACGTATGCGGGCCAAGTAAAATGCGCATGGTCGGTAAGTCATGCAGTGACGGGGATAAAGGCGATATCAGTCTTGGTTTGTCTCTCTCCTTAAATACATGAGACGGCGAGAACACAGTGAAAATAATTACGTGGCGAGCATGTAGTTGTATGCGGTACCACACGTTTCAGACCCTTCCCCTGCGTATAAGGCTTGAATAACTTATGACAAACGGTACAAAATCTGCGAAACGTGCATAGTGGCTGGATACCTTGCTGTGTCTAAAAATCTTTCTGGGTGGCTATATATGGTATACTCTTGCCCATGTTGTCAAATGCAGTTAGCGACTGTGGCAGGGATTATTGCACAAAGTCAGTTTCATTGAAAAGGTGAAGCAATTAATTGGATAGCGTCAAATCGCGAGGTGAGGCTGGCAGTCGACTCATTTAGATCCGATCTCACGTAGCTTTACAAACGCTGGTGTTAGACAGCTCGACTAGCGCATCCTTACCTATAAATATATATATATATATATATATATATATATATATATATATATATATATATATGACGACGCAAAAACTAGCCGAGAGTCGGCTAGTTTTTCCCACCTTTTACTCTTGTATTCCCACCTTTTATTTCTTGTATTGCGATAGCAAATATGTGGACACTCTCTGCTAGCTTTTGCGTTGTCGTCAGTATATATATATATATATATATATATATATATATATATATATATATATAAATGACGACGACGCAAAAGCTAGCCGAGAGTGTCCACATATTTGCTATCGCAATACACGAAATAAAAGGTGGGAAGAGCAAAGAAACTGGTCGTCCACTTACTCATGTGTGGCAAACAAAACATGTCGGATGCTTTGTCTGCCGCCTTCTCGCACTATGTCTTAACAGTAGGCCTGCGAGAAGAACGGGAGTTATGTCATGAATTTTTTAAATAAAGAAAACACACATTCGGGAAAACTACTTTTACTGGACAAAAAATACCTAAAACGCGGATGCTTCACTGACACAAAACAGGCAAAACACCATCATTCATTTTAGGAAGCAAATATACAGAAAGGCATTGCCGATGATTTTGCCATTAGTGAAGGACAATGAAAAAAAAAACGTACATGTAGCTTCGCTGAAGGCAGTGATTCACGCCACAATTTTCACGCGTCGTGGTTTCTCCATAAACACGGTGATAACTTCGTCGACTCTGACTTGTACCAGCTAATTGGACATGAGGGTTAGATCATGAGGCCGCTCCTCTGCCGTCGGTTCCGAACCCGCACGGCGTTGTGGTGGTCAGCGTCCAGGAAATAGTACAGACTTCCCCACACCTCTCAGGTGGACCCCGCGCTGGCCGAAGCGGGGGAAATGTCCATCTCCCTGCGGGCGACCCATCGGACAACGAATCATGTGCTGCGGCTGAAAACCACAATGCAGGGGCAGCTACTTTTGAATGGGCTACACGCTCTACCTCTCTCATTCATGGATCAGCGGGCGCGTAAGCTCTTGACTGGTGTGCCTGACATGCAGTACCCCAGCTGGCCGGCCATGCCATCCTACCGCCACATCCCGCTGGTGATCACCAAGACCCTTTGCGGCATCACAGCGAATGCGCGCACCCCGCTAGCAGTGATGCAGCAGGAGTGTTGCGCCCTGCTTCACAAACAGCTGAGCGGCCAGCTGCTTGTTTACGTTGACGGGTCGGTGCTTCCCGACGGCTCCGCGGCCGCCGCCCGCGTTGTGCCATCCATCGGCACGGTTCGCAAGTGCCGCCTCCTTTTTCTCACCTCCTCTACTGCGGTGGAACTCGCCGCGATCAACTTGACAGCCAATTTCCTGAGCCAGCGGGTACTCATCAGCGTTGCTGCCATCATCTGCGACTTCAGAGCGGCCTTGGCTCTGCTCGCGCGCGAGGAAATGGTAGCCTCCTTGCAGTGCGGAGGGTCGCCCCGAAACTTAACACCGTGCAGCAATCAGGCTGCGACCTTTCGCTGTACTGGGTGCTTTCGCACGTTGGTACGCCCAGCAACGAGGCGGCCGACTGAGCCCCGAAGGATGCGCACGACACCGGCACCGACGTCACCAACTTAGTGTGCTCTGCAAACGCCGGCAATCTCCTCACCAACCGCTACGTGCGCGAGCGCCATCCCGACCCTCGCGTTGCCGCGGGCTTCCCTCTCACGGGATTACCGAGAAGGGACAGCGGTTCCCTTTTCCATCTCCGCACCAGAGACAACTACACCGCCGAGCGCAAACGCTGGCACAGCGGGCGTGGCAGTCCATACTGCATGGACTGCGGCGACCTGGAGACACTAGACCACCTGTTGCTTCATTACCCGGCTGGTGATGCGAACATACAACTGATGCTCACAGTGTACGGAGCTCTCGGCCTGCCTCGGACAATATTTGAACACCTCCTGTTCCCGAACAACAGCCTTGGGCACATCAAAACGTGCTCACTCTGCGATGCTAGACTTCGTTGACGGCAGCGGACTGCGTGAGTGAATTTAAAGAATTCGCGCCACGTGATTTTAGTAGACGATCTGTGCGTCTGCACTCACCCGCCTTTTTTTTTTCCTCGGTCTCTTCTCTTGCTCTCTCCTTCACCTTTCCTCTCTCCACTCTAGTGTATTACCCTCCATCGCCTTTCTCCTGTGAACCACTGCTAAGGTGTCGCACTTAGCTGCATACACTTGCGGGGTTCACTTTTCTTTTTATTTCCAATCTCAAGAACCACGTCAACCCCCCCCCCCCAACCGTCCGGTTCTTCAAATACGTTTTCACTCTTTTTAGTGTCAAGAAGCTGCGTTCTGCAGCAGCTGTACTGACTGGGAGCATTGTCCATAAGCTAAGGAGTGGGTGAATGTTCGAGAAGAGGGCTGTCGCTTTCCGCTAAAGCGCCGGTGACCAAACGAAGAAAATCATCCTATTGCATGACTTGCCATAAAATTTTCTAGAGATCTCATTCAACTTTTTGTGTAAGGATATGAGCTGTTGTCATATTTCTAATGTAAAATTAGGAGTTAGGCTAAACAGATTCAAATTTGCCTTTTGAGGCGTGCTTTGGAAACCGAAATGGCAAACTTTGCAGTGTTTTGCGACGGTTTGCAAAGCGCCTTTTGAGGGAGGCTTTTCAGGTCACCTATATACGGAATAAACAAGGCTCGCCTGTAGTACTATTCCAACGAACTACAATCGCAGTTTACCCGCGGTAGCTCTGTGTGTCCTCCATCCGTAGAATCTCGCACTTATCTCTGAACTACGCCACTCTGTCTTGACATGGAGAAAATAATTTGTGAATCGTGCCTCTGAATTAGTTCCCACCTCTTCCAGCTTTGTGCGCACTAAGTCATCCTGCTCTAAGGTAACGCTCATGTCAATATATGGGCCATGTAGATACCAGTGATGTGTGAGAACTCCTAACAGTGAGGCATATAAGAAAGTTGGGCGAACAGATTCACTGACGGACGCAGTGAGTGGTGGACGTTGTTGCTTTTTCATGGAAGGTGTCCATGAACTCCTCAAAAGAGCGAACTATCGGAGAAAGCGCTTCTCCAAACAATGCAACTTAATCGTGAGATTCCACCCACCTTGTTTCATAATATCGGCGCAGCCGGCTGAATGACATTGTAGACGCTTCTTGATGTTTTTTTTTTTTCGAACTGCTGTCTGTTTTGGTGACACCCGAAAGAAAATGCGCTCTTCACTAACTTTGCCAAAGTCCCGTCGAATGTCTTGGACAGCTGAGGCGTCCCTCAAAGAAAGGTTCAGCGAGTGTGGCCAGTGATGCGTGTACAAAACAATGGGCCTTTTCCTAGTCCGAATAGTACCCCAAGTGTATATCGGCCAAATATAACTTAGGGAACCCTGAAGGAGTGCCTTTAGGAGTTGAACGCGATAGCGTCATTCTGTTTCTATAGTGCGTACTTGAAACACTTGGTACATGAAACATTTTCAAATTTGCTATGCACCCACTACGTGATTTTAAGGGAATGGGCGCATTAGCCTGTGTGCCTTTTGTAGGGGGGCACTGGGTTTGAACCAGAGAGCCATTATGATAATCACAAATTCTGACGCCTGTTGGTAATGGAAGCTTGTACCACGCATTATTACTGCAATATTTCATGTTGCATTGTTTGAAGCATGTTCATAGCACGCGTGTGTTTGTGAAGCATGGAAGCTACTTGCACTGCGTTTTCATGCAGAGGAAGTTCTATTCACTGTTTTCACAAGCAGAGGCATGGCCGTGTGGTAGAAAACCTGCTTTCCACGCAAACGACTACAAGTTCGATCCCCAATTGTACCCAAACAACCCCGGTTCAACCGCCACTCATCTCCAGGAACTTTTTATCATTTTTTTAGGTTATTTCCACCGTTCTCTATTTTTCAGTCACGCATAAGATGATGATTTTTTTAGCACAACCAACAACGCCGACACCAACGCGCACACCGGAATTTTGCGAAATTAGCTATTTAATGCTGCTGTAGCGTTAAAACTGGTGGCTCTCGGACTCTGAAATTGTTCGCCGCATGCCAATATGCAATCTCAAAGGCCTGTGTTCGTGCCTGTCTTTGGGGCAAACATTTGCCTGTTTGTGGCACCATATGTCGCTTAGTCCACATGTGTCGTACCGTTTTGGCCACCGAAAATCATGGTGAGTGCCTCCCCAAGGCTGGCGTGCCTTCGTAGACAACGTACTCCCCCGAAAAACCCATCGGAAAGCCGTTCCGGATGAGCGCCTGCACCCCTGGAGATCAATGACACCCTTCCTTCCCCTTTTCACCCTGTCGGTCTCTCATCCTTGCCGCCAGGTCATCGAGCCATTCGATTAGCAGTAGCTGTGGACAGAGTGTGCCTCAAGGTTGTCCTACGGCTGGCTACGGCTGGCAACAGCCGAAGGCTGTTGTTCATTTCTCTCTTCATCATCTTCTTCTTCTATATCCACATGAGATGTAAATAAACCACCGTCTGTCCTGCAAGAGTACATTTAAATCCTCAGTATGAAGGATGTGTCTGGTGACGAGGGTCAGCTACCAGTTGAGACCGGTCCGACCCGGTCCCAACAAACTGGAGGCAGTGGTGGGATCCTCCTGACCCCCGAGCCACGACACCGCGCAAGATGGGAATAATTCGAGAAGTCGAAGTGGCACCGTCTGACTCCACAGACAAATATTTGAGAAAGATGTGGCTATTTTTCAATAACTTTCGCTGTGCTACGCATACACTAATCATGCAGAAGCTTTCCTGGCTTCCCGGCCTGGGCCCAAGCACATGGCGATGGAGGCACGGAGGTTCAGTCAGTGAGGTGTCAGTTAGCGAAGTCTGTTGCTCAAGGAATAGCAGGGTTCTCTCGACCAGAGGAGTCGTGTTTGATGATGTAGTATGGTCAGTCGGACTGTTGAAAAGTATCAGTAGATGACGCCGTGGGAGTAGTGGCAGGTTTTGACGAGGGTTATCGAGAAGACGTGTGATCACCTCCCATACTGCGAAGGAGAACGAACCGTCAGCGTTTCTGTCTTGGTGAAGTTAATCGTCAAGCCGGTGATTATGTAAAGGAGCTTTGTGCAGACAAGCGTAACAAGACCCAGACATAAGATGGAGTTCGTGGTAAACATTCACCACGTGGTTTTGATTATAAAGACGATGTCTTAATCACTGCTTGTTCTTTTTGAAGTCATCGATTGCCACATTGCTGTTTCTGCAAATAATAAATACAGAACGTTCGAGCGAAGTGTCCTTGCATGGTGGTAGAACCAAACCAACACATGCTTAGGCTACAGTACCGTTCATTGTTTACCAGTGTCAACATAATTTAGTGCATCCAACGAGCGCCAATACGGCAGAACGAAAGCTTGAGAACAAAGGGCGACGCATCAACTCGTCGTTCAATGTCGGAGCGGCTTGTCTGTCCGAGTGCACGGCGTTGATTCATTGCTTCCGTCACTCTTTTACGTAAGTCTTTGCGGTAAGTTAGTAAATCAATGTTTCGCACGAGTTTTTGTAGGTGTTGAGCACCCCACCTTAGATCAACTATTAGACGTCCCTAAAAGTATCAGCCACCATACATACGCGGAACGTTCCTATTTTCTGACGGAAATGAAATGCGAACACGGTACCACATGTATAAAACTACGTAAATAAAAATGGTGGTCATTTGATTACTTTCCCAAGAATTGGCAAGTTCGCCAACTATGGCGCTTCCGTCGGCGCGCAATATACGAATAAATGAAGGGCCGCATAAACACTCATTCAACAGGTGGGTGTTCCAACCTTACAAATTCTTTACACGGTTTACTCTTTCCACCACGCGGGCGCCTGCCCGAATGCTGAGGCAGCAAAAAAAAAGGTCGTAGAGTTTTTATAGGCACGAGTGGGGTCAGATGGGTTAATCGATCGTCAAAGCCATCGCCTTCCGTACAAAAAATTCTTTTTCTAAGCTCTTCATTTATAGAGCTCCTTCGGCTGTGTACCTCGGGGGATGGCCTTTGGCAATATGTAGAGAACATGTGGTCGTAGGTTTGTGAGTCACTCGGATGTCTTTCCTGTACGGGCAATAATTTCGCAGGCGCCTCAGACATGTGAGTGAGTGGCGTTCGGTTGTGGTGTTAATTCACGGGCTAGATGCTGCATTTATTGGCAAGCGTTGCCATTTTTTAACAAAGGTTTTTGGTAGGTGTCCTTAGTTAGTTGCTCAAATAGCGTTTGCTATTCATTTGTTTAAATGAGCACGCCGCTACTTCGACTTGTGCCTCTATACTGTGGCGTTATTAGCTGACTGGACAATTTTAGGGGAGGGGGGACTAAGCCTACGTGCCTGTAACTCGTGACATGATGTGTTAGACAGTTTGATTTGGGCGTCCGCAGCATCTCTGTGGACGCCCAGATAAACTGTTTCTTGCCATGCAATATTCTGCAGTTCCAAACAGTTATGCTGAGCGTTTAAAGGAACTAGCTAACGACAGAAATTGGGATTGTTTGAGTTGGCATAGCACGTCGAGCTGTCCGCTTTCCTTTCTGCTTATTTGAAGAGCTCTGCTCCCGCAAGTGTTGCAGAAGATAGCGTCATTAAGTTTTCCCTTTTCTGACCTATTCTACTTTATTATTACGATTGTTACAACTCTTCCGTTGTTGTTACAACTCTCCTGTTGCGTATGCTGTTGGGAACAAATATTGTGGTCTCTTAAGCGTATCGAAGCCATTTAGAAGTTTCTATGCCGGGTGCAGTCATCTACTTTTTGTGAGCTTTATACATTCCACTTTCTTACGGAGGATATAATAGGGATTAGCTCGCCCAGGCACAGATGGTAGTTGGCCGGACTGGTAGCAGATCAGCTAAGGCCGTACTAGCTACTCCTTGCTGTCCGGTGACTCTAAACACGAACAACGGGCTAGCAAACCCTTGCAGTGCCAATAGCGCAAGTTTACATGTTTACGTTAACGCAACCGTACAAAACAGGCCTCTACATCTTTATAGCAGATAATCTGTAGCAAAAAGTATAAGAACACTTCGACGAAACAGACTTTCAACTCGAACTATATGCGCGGGAGAACACATCGCCGTACCACAGGATCAGTGCACGGCAACATTCTGTCTTTGGAGACCAAGCGATGGAAAAGTAAAACCATTCTTTGTTTGTGTGTGTGGAGCCCCGCAACATTAGCGTAATGTGTTTGGACGACAACGTGTGGAACACTGACGACAATTGCTGTTTGAAGAAACAAAGAATTCGGAGGCGAAAATTCGCTACCCTACAATATTAGCTTATTACAAAACATTGCTCAAAGACCTAAACAGGGATTAGTGCAAATATTCATGGCATTTCGTGATTATATTTGAGCCCCACATTCATTAACTAAAAGAACCCAGAAAAAAAGAAAGCAGAAAAGCCTACTCAATAATTCACAGAAAGACCCTGTAGCCCCACGACAAATATATATTAAATGGTTACCAATAAATATTAACCTAAAAATAAGTGTTACATTGCAAATTGTATCAGTGCGATTTTCTTGGGCTGGTAGTCCGTAAAGACTTATAGCGTGCTGAGATATGCATTTCCAAATTAATATGTTAGTCGCTCCTTTAAGGTAGCTTCGTTCAAAGGTGGGCAAAAAAGTTCGAGCTCCCTTAAACTCCCTGATTAAACATACTTCATCCTTAGGACTCACACTCACTGATGTTTTCCTAAACCAGACTCGCTCGAACTCTGACTCAGTAAAAGTTTCCTGAATATGGGACTCACTCGGACTCAGACTCACTAAAGTATTACCCACTTGGACTCACTCAGACTCAGCCTCAGAGCTGTATCTGAGTCTGAGTTAGTCAATTCATTAGTTTATTTGCAGACTATTAGCTGTTTCGTCTAATGTATCACTACTTTTAACAATAAAATCTCGCATAATCAGTGCTCTCCTCGGCACTTTTTATCTCGTATGTTAAGTACGAGCTATCGAAGGTTTAAATACACTAGGGGCATTTTTAGAGCAAGTGATGTCTCACGTTGGATGTTTTACTAGGTCTTCGTTAGAAACTGAACGGGGTGGGGGGTCAAGAAGTCTCGTTTTTCTAAAACTCGTGCATCTTAATTGATATTGAGCTGGCGTATGAATGTACTGCATTGTTGTGTGGGTAAAGATAATGAGTATAAACGTGAGCTGACATAAAGGTAGTAACGCTAAAATTGAGTAGATAGAACGAGAGCCCAAGAAAACTATGTGGAGCTCACTAAGAGTAACTCATGAAATACACCTCGCCCTTGGGGCTGATTTGATTGATTTGTGGGGTTTAACGTCCAAAAACCACGCTATGATTACGAGAGACGCCGTAGTGGAGGACTCCGGAAATGTGGACCACCTGGGTTCTTTAACGTGCACCCAAATCTGAGCACACGGGCCCACAACATCTACGCCTCCATTGGAAATGCAGCCGCCGCAGCCGGGATTCGATCCCGGGACCTGCGGGTCAGCAGCCGAGTACCTTAGCCACTAGACCACCACGGCGGGCCGCCCTTAGGGCTGACTGGATCTCATATTCATCAAATTTTTCCTCAACCCAATTCCCTCACACTTATGATGAAAGCTTGATAGGAGTCTGGGTGAGTCTGAGTGAGTCAGCGCTTTAGTAAGTTTGCCGAATTATGGCTTCGTTAACCTCTAAAATATTTCATCCTCCTCTTATATAGTCTGAGAGAGGCTTTATCGGCATTTTGTAACTTAACAAACGTTTAAACGCAAAAAATAATCCTAAACTGCATACAAAAATCGAATTATTCAGAAGGTGCCCCAAAGTATCTTATGCTTAATAAGGTAGGTGTACCGGTGTATTCTTATGCTCTGTTGAAAGATGGGGGAGAGATTGCACTAGAAAAACTGGCCACTCTTTCTATGAAGTGTCTCTTGACGCGAAGTGTAGCAGAATCCTGTAAGAATGCCAACGTCATCTTAATTCGTGAGAAAGAGAACGTCACAGTGTTCAAAAGTGACTGCCTCTCAGCTTACTGTCTGTTGTCTACAATCTATTCACATAAATAATAGCTAATAAAATTAGGACAATACTAGAGTTCGATAAACAAAAGGACCAAGCAGGATTGCGTACACGCTACTCTAAAAAATCAAATTCATACCATCAATCAGGTAATAGAGAAATGCGTAGAGTACAACCAACCCATAAACATAGATTTCATAGATTACCAAAAAGAGTTTGATTCGGTGAAGATATAAGCAGTCATGCAGGCACTGCTGAATCAGGGCGTCGGCAAAGCCGGTATAAACATACTGGAAGAAATCGACAGCGGATTTACAGCCACCCTAGTTTTTCACAAAGCAAGCGATATAATTCCAATAAAGAAGGTTGCATGTCAGGGAGCCATGGTCGCTGCAATGTTATTAATCACGTGTTTTCTGAAGGTTTTCAGGCATCTAGATTGAAAAGACTTAGTGATAAGAGGTAACAAAGAGCATCTTAGTAACCAGAGACTCTCTGATGACATTCCATTGGCAAATAACTATGGGTACGAACTATAATATACAGCTCGTTATTACTGAACTGGGCATTGTTGCGAACACTGCCACCACTGTTGCGACGCGCGCCTCCGAGAGACGTTATGGAGGGCGCTACGAATCCCACCGCTGCAACCACTGTTTACGAAAGACGGCGACGCCAACACGGTCCCGAAGGCGCCACTGCTTCGAACTCCGCCGGGAAGGTCGCCAGCCGTTTGGTAGCGTAGGTTTTTGAGCTCGCGACTGCTTCTGCGCAGAGCTGATAGACGAGCGGACTAGACGACGGTGAGTTCAACAAGGTTTATGTACAGCATATATACAGAGGCGTTACCGATTCGGCACTGGGGCCAACAGAGACGCGAAGAGCCGAGCTCTTCTCTCTAACACATAGCTCTACTCTCAAATGGGTCTCTACTCTGACACACAGCTCAACTCTCCATCACATAGCTCTCTTCTCTGACACACAGCTCAACTCTCTATCACATAGCTCACACAGCTCAACTGCGACACACATGTCTGCTCTCACATAGGACTGCTCTCCAACAGGTCTGCTCTCACATAAGACTGCTGCGACACACATGTCTGCTCTCCAACAGGCCTGCTGCTCGCGACGCGCCGCAGGGCTTCTTTTATATGCACCGGGTGGATTCTTTGAATAACAAAATGTCCAACCAGAAACGCCACTGGTCGTGAGGCCAGACTCCTCCAATGGGGTCGCCGCTGAGCCGCGTCCTTCTTTCTCATCGAATCTGAAGAGGCTGCGCTGCAGGTGGCTGCACCCAAGGACGAGTGAAGTCGCAAGGCATTGCGTCAGACCCGCCAGACAGGAAGACGCCGGTTATTTACTCGACGGGCTCGCTTGTTGAGGTGACTCACTGCACGTGGGCGACAGAAAGGCGCCGCGCGTGTTTACGCCGTTGAGTTGTTCGCGTCAGGCGGGCTCGCGGGCTGGCCTTGACACAGATTGCCTTTTTCTGAGGCACGGACGTTCGCTGTGGACTCGCAGGCATAACAGCACCCCCGCCGTCAGACAATGAGCCGAACAAACGAGCTGCTTCCACGTGGCTCGGATGTAAGGCGCGCTCGTTCGCCAGGTCCCTCCAGGTTCGCCTCCAGGACCATGGGGAGAATGCAGCTCTAGACTCTGTTCAGGGAAGTCATCCCATTCTTGAGGACGGATCCCAGCTCCACTGGCTTGTCGCCAACACTTGCCGACCCGCTTCGCTCATCTCTTCTGGCGATCCTTGGTTTCAGCACTTGTCGATGGTTCTGCAACTTGTCAAGAATGGTTCGACAACAGACAACACATGACACAAGCAAGTGCCCTTGCTCACCCGACAGAACACCAGACAAAGTATAGTACAACATATACCTAGGTACGTGTCTATCGGAATTTCGTTCCCTCTACATCAAGAGGCACATGTGGGACACAAGACTCTTAAAATGAGAGCTCAACGTTTTTACACGTACAACAACGTAACTAATTACAATAGAACATAAAGTTGGCCCCTAGAGAACACTCTGAACGAGAGCGCTCAGCCCAGGTCGTGATGAGGACAAAATTTTGCCCTGAATCGCCAGCAATAAACCGAAAGGTGGAGAAGGTACTAGCTAGAACGCACTGCTCAATGCACCTGCATTAGCGTATAGCTTTCCTTTTTTTTTTTGTAGCGAACGTCCAAGTTGTGTTGTTGGAGCATCATGCTCCATCTCAGTAACCGGCCACATTTAGGCGATGATACCTATGCGGTACCAAGAGCTGCTCATACTTGCGACGTTGCAGAGGGGAACAACGATACGGTTTACTAGGGATTGGCTCCTCACAAGTGAGCTCAATATCGTGTTCGATCACCGTCGTGTTTCCGGGATAGTCCGAAAACACGTCTCCAAACTCGGAAACAATCTTTCTCAGGTCCTCCCTCTGGACTTCACTTAAGCTAGGCTCTAGGTTCAACTGCTCCAAGGTTACCTCCGATCCCCTTTTCAAATATATCACTAGAGCTCAAAATTTCTGCTCCCTCTTCCTCTGAAGCATTCAAAAGCAGATTTACGACTGCTTTCAAGTTACTGTGGTAAATTTTGTTCGGACGCCTTCCTAATTTCACTTCAAATTTGGTATCAGAAAGCTTCGATATTACTTTGGCGGGCCCTTCCCATTGAACCTCGACCTTGTTTTTTTTGAACGGCCACAGCAGCATTACCTGACTTCCCACTTCAGAAGTGCGCTTCTTCACCGATTTGTCGTTGTACTCCTTCGACAACACTTGTGAAGCTTTCATGTGGCTTTCCACTAGCGCTTCAATCGAGAGGTCCTCACGCTGCTCTCGAATGAGCGTTTCTCGATCAACCCTCGACAGCTCACTCCAACTTTCCGCTACAGGCGAGAGCGTTGCAGCCCTCTCGCTCTGATTCAATGGCGCCATGTCGTCTCCCCTTGCTACGGAAACCGCGCCGGTCGCTTCGGCGACGGGCCGCTCGCGTGACTGCTCACATGACTCACGCGGAAAATTTCCTCTCTGAGGTTCCGTGGACCCGCCACTAAGATCACACAGATATGCTGCTTTTGAACTTGTTTTACCACACAGAACAAGATCAAGCTCCCGCGAAAGCTTCCGCGCTTGCGATCGCGTGAAGGTCATGTACGCTAAGTTGGGGAAGAAGGATTTACTTTGCTCTTCGAGAAGCTGCTCGGAGTTGTTGTAGAGAAGATAAGGAAAATGATCGGGAAGCGCGGCAGACAAAGCCACTTCGGTGCGAAGCTTACCAAACGGGCCTTCAATGACAACCGTGGCGATTGGTAAGCAAGCACTCTGCTCCTCGGCGACTTGCCTGATCCACGCACATTCTCCTGTAAAGTCATCCGGAGACACCAATGAAGGATGGACAACATCCATGGTTGCCGCTGAGTCACGAAGTGCTCGACACATTTTCCCATTCACACTAATTTCTCTCGGCCTCCTCGCGGCGTTCTCGCCTTTCAGCTTCTTTACGTTCGCGAGCTTCTACTTCCCGCCTTTCAGCCTCCTCGCGGCGTGCTTTGATATCCACCCAAGCCTCATCGACTTCCTGAGCCGACACTCCCTCATCCTTCATGATCTCAAGGATCGCTTGCTTTCGTTTCGCACGGCCCAAAGTAATGCCGAGTTCCTCACAAATTTCGATGAGTTTCTTAACTTTAAGGTTCTCCATTGTTCACACTAGCCTCTTGCTATTTGCCCCTGTTAACAATTTACATGCCGTACCCACTATAAGTTAACTAGAAAGACGCGCAAGCAATTTTTCACACTCCCGTGTTTACACCCTCCGCATTAACTTTGGTTTCAAAGCACTGCGACTTGGCTTGAAACGATCAAAGCTCACTTCAATGCTTCACACAGCCCTTCTCTAAACTACTACAACCTGAGCTAGAGTTGTCTGGTGAACTTAGGGGAAAACATCAGGCACTCACCGCATCGATGTCGCTGACGCCGGCCGAGCCCGCAGCTGCCAACCACTGTTGCGAACGCTGCCACCACTGTTGCGACGCGCGCCTCCGAGAGACGTTACGAAGGGCGCTACGAATCTCACCGCTGCAACCACTGTTTACGAAAGACGGCGACGCCAACACGGTCCCGAAGGCGCCACTGCTTCGAACTCCGCCGGGAAGGTCGCCAGCCGTTTGGTTGCGTAGGTTTTTGAGCTCGCGACTGCTTCTGCGCAGAGCTGATAGACGAGCGGACTAGACGACGGTGAGTTCAACAAGGTTTATGTACAGCATATATACAGAGGCGTTACCGATTCGGCACTGGGGCCAACAGAGACGCGAAGAGCCGAGCTCTTCTCTCTAACACATAGCTCTACTCTCAAATGGGTCTCTACTCTGACACACAGCTCTACTCTCTTATCACATAGCTCTCTTCTCTGACACACAGCTCAACTCTCTATCACATAGCTCACACAGCTCAACTGCGACACACATGTCTGCTCTCACATAGGACTGCTCTCCAACAGGTCTGCTCTCACATAGGACTGCTGCGACACACATGTCTGCTCTCCAACAGGCCTGCTGCTCGCGACGCGCCGTAGGGCTTCTTTTATATGCACAGGGTGGATTATTTGAATAACAAAATGTCCAACCAGAAACGCCGCTGGTCGTGAGGCCAGACTTCTCCAATGGGGTCGCCGCTGGGCCGCGTCCTTCTTTCTCATCGAATCTGGAAAGGCTGCGCTGCAGGTGGCTGCACCCAAGGACGAGTGACGTCGCAAGGCATTGCGTCAGACCTGCCAGACAGGAAGACGCCGGTTGTTTACTCGACGGGCTCGCTTGCTGAGATGAGTCACTGCACGTGGGCGACAGAAAGGCGCCGCCCGTGTTTACGCCGTTGAGTTGTTCGCGTCAGGCGGGCTCACGGGCTGGCCTTGACACAGATTGCCTTTATATTAGCAAGGTGTTTCAGCGCGCGAACAAAGGAAAAAGGACAGAGTAGACAGAAAGAGCGCTGTAGACAGAAAGAGCGCTGTGTGACAGAAAGAGCAGCGCTCTTTCTGTCTACTCTGTCCTTTTTCCTTTGTTCGCGCGCTGAAACACCTTGCTAATATGAATACGCACCAACTAGCCCAAGCTTCCACTCTTGTGAGTTACAGATTGCCTGTTTCAGAGGCACAGACGTTCGCTGTGGGCTCGCAGGCTTAACAGCATGCACACTAAACGAAAATGACCTGAAATAACCTCAAAAACTGGGTAAACCATTTGTCCTCTAGCGCACTACCTCTCCTGGGTTTTTTTTTACCACCTACTATCGAGGTAAAAATTTACTCTCGTGCTAACTGAGTTTTTAGACGTAGGGAGAGTAGTAATTATTTACCCCAGTGAGGTTTTGAGCGAGTATAGAGAGAGTAAACTTTTACTGCCTTCACAAGGTTTTTGAGGTGATTTCTGGGAGTTATTTCTGGTGGTAAAAAATAAAAATTGACGGGTGCATTCGCCCAGAGTCGACTAATTTATTAAATAGTAGAGTTGAATGAATTTATTAAACGGCAGAATTGGTGACACATAGGTTCACATACAGACAAACGCGCACACACAGCAAATTCAGAATAATACACCACTCGAACAGACTGCACGCGTTCCTCAACTACACTTTGACAATCCGGTATATATGGACACGACGTTTTGACCGCCTCTGTAGGACCGGTATGAGAGATCTTTTTTTGCATTGATTAACAACAACGGTTGAAGCTGCAAGCGTAAACTTAAGGTGGGCTGCAGGGAACTAAGTTTCACACCGACCTTTTATTATAAATCTACCCAATCTCACCTTTTTGAATATCCAATAATTACTTGGCACACCGGGCTCATGGCCCCACGCGAGTTAGCACTGCTGATCCACAAGTCCATAAAATATACATAAGTATGCACAAACCATGGTGGCTCAATGATTTTCATTGAGCGACGGTGCACAAACACAGTAGCAGCACGTATTCATCACAACGGGCGTAGAGGAGCGGTGCACGCCTGCACACAAGCTTCTTATCGACGGCGTACTAGGCCTTTTCGAGGAGCACGGCTATCCGATGAAACACAGCTGGCGATCACAGAACACATACCCTGTGCGAATTTTGTAGTCATTTCAGACACAAATAAACACATGACCAGTATCTTACAGGGACTGGGCGGTGTATGCATACTTCCAACGAAAGACCACCGTCCGGGTTTTCTTCGTGCTCACCGGCAGCCGCTTGCTGGTTCTGTCTGCCTCGTATCGGCTTCGCGCTACATGTTTGAGAACAGTTGGTGCATGAGGTGGGCAATTCGGGCAGCACATTACGTACTCACGCAGACATCGCCTACTGTGGAACAAAATATATGCGATGTTTTTTTCACCTGCTCCTGCGACACACTCCCACTGGTCACTGGCGGCCACGGCTCGGTGCCGACAACAGAGTGCAGCATTTCGCTTATTGCTTCTCCAGTAGGCAATCACGTACGATGACACCAGATTGATTTTGTTACCACTGGCAGATATTCGTGATTCGGCTCGGAAGCGAGATATCTGCGACGTGCAGATTCGGAGGCGCTCGGAAGCGCACTGTTATTTGACGATGTAGGAAACACGTGAGATCCATCAGCCCAACCAGACACACAGATACCGAGCTTCTTGCACCGTCTGTCTCCAAGGCACCACCGCCGAGCAAAAGCCAACCATTTGCGAAAATATGCAGGACAACTTTCCACAGCAGGTTTTCTTTCTTTTTTTTCTTCTTTTGAGATTCCCCTGTGTTTTTTTTCTTTTTCGTTCACAGAATGCTGTTCTCGCTTGTTGTGCTTATGCTGCCCCCAGTTCCAGTGAAAGTGCGCTGACTTGAGGTCAGTCCTGAGGCATGTCGAAGCCAAAAAAAAAGAGATCAGTGGTCCTCGCATACCTTTAGGATTCACTGAGAGCGTCACGATGGGGGTATGGGGCAAAAGCCACCGAAGCAGCTGCACCTTGCAGTCACGTGGCAATAAACTCTGAAACGCAGGTTAAAAATCACGTGATAGAAAACTCCCTACGTGGTAAAACTGGATTTTGACATCCTTTTACTACTTGCCTGAGAGGTGGTGGTAAAACTATGTCATGTACCATCTTTTACTCCTACACGAGGTAGTAATTTTAAACGCAAGAGAGTTTTCAGAGGTCATGAGCCGCAAAAACCCCAAACGCGGATAGTTTTTGCTTACAGTGTGCAAAGCAGAAGAGTAGGTCTGCAAATTATTGTGCGTAAAACTGAACTAATGCTCAACACTCTCGGCAGAGAACAGCGCTTTGCGATAGGTGGCGAGACACTGGAAGTGGTAAAAGAATGCGTCTATACTAAGGACAGGTAGCAACCGTGGAGCCAAACCGCGAGAGTGAAATAACTAGAATAAAAAAAAGGTGGAACACATTTGGCGTAATTTTTCTCAAATTATGAATGGTAGTCTACCACTGTCTCTCAAGCGGAATGTATTTAACAGCACTCACCTACGGAGAAATAACCCTGGAGACTTAAAAACAGGGCTCAACTTAACATGAGAATGATGCAGTAAGCGATGGAAAGGTAAATGACAGTTGTAACCTTAAGAGACAGGAAGTGAGCAGAGTGAGTCAGGGAACAAACGGGGTTAAAGATATCATAGTTGAAATCAAGAAGAAGTTTGGCTGATCTCACGTATCATGGGAATTGATGTCATGCGAAGCATACAGAGGGAATGTGGCTGTGGTGTAATTTTTTTGTTGAGCTAAACATTACAAAATACGCTAAACGATTGTACGGACATTGTACGCACAGGCATGTATGTTGAACAATTTTGTATGTTTTATATAATCATAACGACGCGAGGAGCAACATAGGTATTACAAACGCCCAAACCTGTAAGCCTAGAGTAGCGTGTCGGCTTGCAAGAATTGTAGCCCTGGATAGTGCTACCTAGACAAACTTCAGGGGATGGCGATTCACTACAATTGACGTTAAGCTGACTTGACGGCTTTGTCATTGGAGAATGTATGTAATGCTTATAAAATTATATGGACCGCACAGGAACCACACTTGACCTGTCACCAACATTACGCCAGCATAGGATTTTTTCCCGTTACCACTCCCTCGACCTGGCATGGCTATGTAGTGGAATGCTTGATTACCACGCAGAATGCTCGGGTTTGATTCATGCGGCGATCATACCATTTATTTTTTGTTTTCGTCCGGGCCAACACTGCCGATATCTGTTTTGTTTTTCATAACACTCCCACATTCAAATTTCTAATCCCCGTTCTCGCCATTCCTTGGTAGATAAAAGCTTTGGATTAACTGCGGCGCATACCCGCAGATTGCTCTTTTTGAAATCCGCTCATTTTCTGCCCGTGGTATGCGTATATACGACACACGTGTCTGGTGGTGCTGGTGATGATGATCATGATTATGATGATGTTCATGATGATGATGATGATCTGATGTATGCGCGTATTTTAAAATACTATGTCGTGAAAGTTATTACTGCAGTGTTCCCTGTTGGTGGCTCGCGTCCTGCATATCACAGTGGATATATACTTCAAACAAACATTAGTCAATGCAGGACTCCTCCTTCGTTTTCGTTGCCTTAAAATTTAGTGGTGCCTGAGCCGCTGAAATGCTGCAAATGTACGTGCCTACATCACGTGTGTGTACACACATCAGTCTGTCACTCATGTTCGATGTTCGAATATAGTTCTGCGGTCATAGCTTGCGCAACTTTTTTTGTACTCCACAAAGAAAAACACATGAATTCTATATACGAGTACTTATCCATTCTGGTTGCATCTGTGACCTAGACAATATTTTACACATGTGTATAAGGGCAGTGATCTTGGTCTGTTAAGGTTCTTAAATTATTCTTGTAATAACGCTATTGACTTCATTACACACAATAGACTCGGACACATTCAACCGATTGTACAGATGCGTTAGGCTTGTCAAAACTTCCTTCATACGATGCCACGACGCACAAGCTTGAGAGACTATTAGTGTCACAGGCCATGATTGTGGTGCGAATGAATAAAAAATAGTGTTTGTTGACCATATTATTTTACATTCGCACATGCGTACAAGAACTAACACACCTAATCTTGACAGGTGAGAGCGGCCTGCACGGGGACAGATGTTTTGGTGGCTTAACTTGGATTAACAGCTGATAGTCAGCGAACACTGCGGATGGGGGAGGGGGGAGCCAAGCATGCAATAAGGACAGGCCGGACACTATGATAGTTGCTCATTCCACCTGACCCTTTGTTTATTTCTTCTTCAATCTGCTGTGTTTACATCGTACAAGCCTTCTAGCACAAGGAAAGCACGCCGACATACGACAAGGAAGCACGCCATCAGAGCCAAGTGTAGGGCTGCGTTTCAGATACGCATGCACCCGTAGCCTCAATTTGGGCCGAACGTTGTTGCAGCAAATTGTGCATCGGCGCCACGCAAAATATTTTTTTTCTCTGAAGCGCTATAACGACGGAGCTATATGAGCCAAGACATTAAGTGAAATGACTCCGCAATAACTTGGATCACCTGGTGTTCTTTAACATGCTGCGCGAATGCAAGTAAGAGATTGTTCTCGCTCATCGCCTCCCATTTCAGCGCGGCTGCCAATGGCCGGGATCTAAGCGATCATCTTGAGCCTAGTACGCAACGCTAATGTCTCTAACATAATCTAACGAACACCAAACACAATCATTTTGTTTTGTTCTGTTTGACATTCTCATCAGAGATAGAAAAAAAAACTTATTTCGGAAAGAATTATAAGAAAAAAAGTTATTTTTTCATTTTTTGTTAGCATATGAGCTATAAAATTGTGAAATGTTGACGATTACGCCAGCGAGAAAAAAAAATCCTCGGTAATGATGCATTTAGGTATCAGAGGCGCTCACACCCTCATTCAAAAATGACAGAATCTTGTATGCCCTATGTGATTTTAGAGAATACAAAGAGTAGTGACTGGTCTCTTAAAAATATGAATCAATCAGACAAACCTCGTGGTTTCAATCGTCATGCAAGTTTTATTACTGTATACCGACGACTGTGTGCAAAGTGAACTGAGGAACATGTAGCTTCTTCTTCAGCTGTTGCACGGTTGAGCATAAGCGCCCATTCGCGCGTTTTGTTTTGTTTTTTTGATATTTCCTACGGAGTGTACGTATCGTCAGTATAACCCAACGACCTTGAAAAGTTCTAATTGTTCCTGTGCTGTAATATGTAGTACAACCATGAAATTATGCACCACTCGAGTTTTACGTGCCAAAACAATGATATGATCCTGAGGCATGCCGTAATAGAGGGCTCTAGAAACTTCGACCACCAGGGGTTCTTCAATGAGGAAACCATGTAATTACTCGCCACCCGCGCGAGATGATACACTGCTGAGGTCTCGACTTTCATCCCGGTGGCTGTGACCACACGAATTTTGATGACACCGAATAATAGGAACGTTGCTGCACAATGAATCCACGCAATGTCTACAAGTACTACGTGAACTAGGTAAACACCCACAGTTTAACCATGAAAGCAAGCTTCTTTCAATGTTAAAAGGAAGCTCCGCTTCCAAAGCTTGAATTTCAATCTTAACGGCTCTAAAAAAACCCAGGCAGTCAAGACTGTTCTTGCGTTGACAAGTGAGGCGCCCACCATCCCCCATTTACGCCACGGCCATAATAATATGTTGCTTTTGGAGAGCATTTTTTTTCGGAAATGCAATTTTCTTTCTTATTGTCACTTTTTCTAAAGCGAGAAGAGTTCAATGGCAGTATTCAAGTAAAAGTCAATTGTAAAAAATAAAAAACACAGCTATAGCAGCCGTGCGTGTCTTATTTGTGTATAACGACCAATCTATTTTGTATCTAATTAATTCCGAAGGTTTGGAGATATACTGTTAGGATTACTTTAGACCTAATGTTCTATAAATGTACTCTAAAAAGTAGAAACTAGGACTAATGGGCATAAACAAGGTCATACACACCCATGCTTAGAATTTCGGAAGTTCTGGTGCACAACCTGACATTTGTCCAGTGGACCAGCAGTTCACCCGTCGAAGTTTCGCAGAAATCGCCACCTCCTTCGAACCCACATTCAGAAGCTCAAGTAATTCCTTGGAGCCCGTAAACGAGCGTCCATGAACTACTTCTACGCAATCCTCAAGAAAATGACGCGTAATCTGTCCCCCGCCTCCCGTCCTCTGCTGAGGGAGACACGGTCATAAGAAAAAATGCTTCGCACTCGCCCGCTCGGGTACATTTAAAAACACCAGGAGGAAACGCATCTTTCACAGACAGAGAAAGTCTAATAAGCTAATGTCACGCGCAGTCGATAAGAGCTATATCACGAAACCACCAAATGGCTACAAAAAAGACGCTTCCGAGTGGCAAAAAATTGCAAACCCACACACTGAAAAAATAATCCTGTCGCCACCGTCGGCGCGCACATATCGGCCACCAAGGCGCTTATTATTTGCATAACGGGCGTTTGGCTTCATCTATATACCGCCAGTTCTTACGCCATTACTTGCGTTTTTTTTTTTGTGTTCGCTCCTAGCGTAACGACACTTGGTGAGTTCATTAAGCCTCTACAGAGAGTGCTCAAGCTTCGCACACATGTCGGAGATTGGGGTGGTTGTTGGAGCGGCGGCGGAATGTGTGTGTCAACGTTTGATTTCCTTGGAGCTTTAAAAAAATTAGGCTGGAATCCGACGTTCTTGATTACGCGCTCTTTTATTCGGGACCGAGTAACGAGGAGACAGGTCTCTGTTATTGACTTAGGTCGGCCTCTTTTATGGCAATCATTACCAAATCGCGAACGGCTGAATGCTGGCCGGCGGTATGCGGCCGCGGGGTCCGATCCGAACAAAGCCAGGCATCGCCGGGATTGATCCGCGCAAAATAACAAGCTTCCTTTGCATTTTGTTTCTTCTTTCTCGCAAGCTGTAGCTCGTTCCACCCCATCCTGTTAGCTTGCCTGCACTATGTGGTTGGCTGTGTTCGCCCTTTAGCACTCGTTTTAGACTGTGTGCTTTGTACCTTGTTCTTGTAAAATAACCTCGAATCTCACAACGTTGTGTGTGCGTGCGTGTGTGTGTGTGTGTGTGTGTGT